>NW_026108964.1:0-165371 GCF_024516045.1 Bombus affinis | reverse complement strand
CGTTATGGAGTATTGTGTTACAACGTATAACGATATATTGCATCACTATGTGGCGTATAACGATATATACTATTACGTTATAACGCATAACGTTATATTGCATTACTATATCACTTATAACGTTATATTGCACCGCTAAATGACGTATAACGTCATATACTATTACGTTATAACCTATAACGTTGTACTGCATCACTATATGACGTATAACGTTATATACTATTACGTTATAAGATATAACGTTATATTGCATAACTATATCACTTATAGCGTTATATTGCATCACTATATGAAGTATAACGTTATATACTAGTACGTTATAACGCATAACGTTATATTGCATCACTATATCACTTACAACGTTATACTGCATCACTATATGACGTATAACGTTATATACTATTACGTTATAAGATATAACGTTATATTGCATCACTATATCACTTATAGCGTTATATTGCATCACTATATGAAGTATAACGTTATATACTAGTACGTTATAACGCATAACGTTATATTGCATCACTATATCACTTATAACGTTATATTGCATCACTATATGACGCATAACGTTATATTGCATCACTATATGACGCATAACGTCATATACTATTACATTATAACTTATAACGATATAGAGTATTACGCTATAACGTATGACTACATATTGCATCACTATATGACGTATAATGTTATATACTATTACGTTATAATGTATAACGATATGTTGCATCACTATTTGACGTATAACGTTATATACTATTACGTTATAATGCATAACGGTATATTGCATCACTATATTAAGTATAACGTTATATACTATTACGTTATAAGGTATAACGATATATTGCATCACTATATGAAGTATAACCTTATGTACTATTACATTATATGGTATAACGATATATTGCACCACTATATGACGTATAACGTCATATACTATTACGTTATAACCTATAACGTTATACTGCATCACTATATGACGTATAACGTTATATACTATTACGTTATAAGGTATAACGATATATTGCATCACTATATGAGGTATACCCTTATATACTATTACATTATAAGGTATAACGATATATTGCACCACTATATGACGTATAACTTCATATACTATTACGTTATAACCTATAACGTTATACTGCATCACTATATGACGTATAACGTTATATACTATTACGTTATAAGGTATAACGATATATTGCATCACTATATGAAGTATAACCTTATATACTATTACGTTATAACGCATAACGTTATATTGCATCACTATATCACCTATAACGTTATATTGCACCACTATTTGACGTATAACGTTATGGAGAATTACGTTTTAGCGTATAACGTTATATACTATTACGTTATAACGCATAGCGTTATATTGCGTCACCATATCACTTATAACGTTATATTGCATCACTATATCACTTATAACGTTATATTGCATCACTATATGACGCATAACGTCATATACTATTACATTATAACTTATAACGTCATAGAGTATTACGCTGTAACGTATGACTACATATTGTATCACTATATGACGAATAGCGTCATATACTTTTACGTTATAACGTATAACGGTATATTGCATTACTATATGACGCATAACGTTATGGAGCATTACGTTACAACGTATAACGACATATTGCATGACTATGTGACGTATAACGTTATATAATATTACGTTATAACCTATAACGTTGTACCGCATCACTATATGACCTATAACGTTATATACTATTACGTTATAAGGATTAACGTTATATTGCATCACTATATCACTTATAACGTTATATAGCATCCCTATATGACGTATAACGTTATGAACTATTACGTTATAACGTATAGCGTTATATTGCATCACTATATCACTTATAACGTTATATTGCATCACTATATCACTTATAACGTTATATTACATTACTATATGACGTATAACGTTATGGAGTATTGTGTTACAACGTATAACGATATATTGCATCACTATGTGGCGTATAACGATATATACTATTACGTTATAACGCATAACGTTATATTGCATTACTATATCACTTATAACGTTATATTGCACCGCTATATGACGTATAAGGTCATATACTATTACGTTATAACCTATAACGTTGTACTGCATCACTATATGACGTATAACGTTATATACTATTACGTTATAAGATATAACGTTATATTGCATAACTATATCACTTATAGCGTTATATTGCATCACTATATGAAGTATAACGTTATATACTAGTACGTTATAACGCATAACGTTATATTGCATCACTATATCACTTACAACGTTATACTGCATCACTATATGACGCATAACGTCATATACTATTACATTATAACTTATAACGTTATAGAGTATTACGCTATAACGTATGACTACATATTGCATCACTATATGACGCATAACGTTATATTGCATCACTATATGACGCATAACGTCATATACTATTACATTATAACTTATAACGATATAGAGTATTTCGCTATAACGTATGACTTCATATTGCATCACTATATGACGTATAATGTTATGTACTATTACGTTATAACGTATAACGATATGTTGCATCACTATTTGACGTATAACGTTATATACTATTACGTTATAATGCATAACGGTATATTGCATCACTATATGAAGTATAACGTTATATACAATTACGTTATAAGGTATAACGATATATTGCATCACTATTTGACGTATAACGTTATATACTATTACGTTATAATGCATAACGGTATATTGCATCACTATATGAAGTATAACGTTATATACTATTACATTATAACTTATAACGATATAGTGTATTACGCTATAACGTATGACTACATATTGCATCACTATATGACGTATAACGTCATATACTATTACGTTATAACCTATAACGTTATACTGCATCACTATATGACGTATAACGTTATATACTATTACGTTATAAGGTATAACGATATATTGCATCACTATATGAAGCATACCCTTATATACTATTACATTATAAGGTATAACGATATATTGCACCACTATATGACGTATAACGTCATATACTATTACGTTATAACCTATAACGTTATACTCCATCACTATATGACGTATAACGTTATATACTACTACGTTATAAGGTATAACGATATATTGCATCACTATATGAAGTATAACCTTATATACTATTACGTTATAACGCATAACGTTATATTGCATCACTATATCACTTATAACGTTATATTGCATCACTATTTGATGTATAACGTTATATACTATTACGTTATAATGCATAACGTTATATTGCATCACTATATGACGTGTAACTTTCTGGAGTATTACGTTTCAACGTATAACGTTATATACTATTACGGTATAACGGATAACGATATATTTATCGCTATGTGACGTATAACGTTATATACTATTACGTTATAAGGTATAACGTTATATTGCATCATTATGTGACGTATAACATTCTATACTATTACGTTATAATGCATAACGTTATATTGCATCACTATATGACGTGTAACGTTATGGAGTATTACGTTTCAACGTATAACGTTATATACTATTACGGTATAACGGATAACGATATATTTATCGCTATGTGACGTATAACGTTATATACTATTACGTTATAAGGTATATCGATATATTGCATTACTATATGAAGTATAACCTTATATATTACTACGTTATAAGGTATAACGATATATTGCTTGACTATATGAAGTATAACCTTATATACTATTACATTATAAGGTATAACGATATATTGCACCACTATATGACGTATAACGTCATATACTATTACGTTATAACCTATAACGTTGTACTGCATCACTGTGTGACGTATAACGTCATATACTATTACATTATAACGTATAACGTTATGGAGTATTACCTTATATCTTATAACGATTTATACTATTACGTTATAAGGTATAACGTTATATTGCATCACTATATCACTTATACCGTTATATAGCACCACTATATGACGTATAACGTCATATACTATTACGTTGTAACCTATAACGTTGTACTGCATCATTATATGACGTATAACGTTATATGCTACTACGTTATAAGGTATAACGTTATATTGCATCATTATGTGACGTATAACGTTCTATACTATTACGTTATAATGCATAACGTTATATTGCATCACTATATGACGTATAACGTTATATACTAATACGTTATAAGGTATAGCGTTATATTGCATCACTATATCACTTACAACGTTATATTGCATCACTATATCACTTATAACGTTATATGGCATTACTATATAACGTATAACGTTATGGAGTATTACGTTATAACCTATAGTGTTATAGAGTATTACCTTATATCGTATAACGATTTTCACTATTACTTATAACGCATAACGCTATATTGCATCACTATATGAAGTATAACCTTATATACTATTACGTTATAAGGAATAACGTAATATTGCATCACTATATCACTTATAACGTTACATAGCATCACTATATGACGTATAACGTTATGAACTATTACGTTATAACGTATAGCGTTATCGAGTATTACCTTATATCGTATAACGATTTATACTATTACGTTATAACGCATTACGTTATATTGCATCACTATATCACTTATAACGTTATATTGCATCACTAAATCACTTATAACGTTATATTGCATCACTATATCACTTATAACGTTATATTGCATCACTATATGATGTATAACGTCATATACTATTACGTTGTAACCTATAACGTTGTACTGCATCACTATATGACGTATAACGTTATATGCTATTACGTTATAAGGTATAACGTTATATTGCATCACTATATCACTTATAACGTTATATTGCTTCACTATATGAATCATAACGTTATATACTAGTACGTTATAACCTATAACGTTGTACTGCATCACTATATGACGTATAACGTTATGGAGTATTACGTTTTAACTTATAACGTTATATACTATTACGTTATAACGGATAACGATATATTTCATCACTATGTGACGTATAACGTTATATTGCATTACTATATGACGTATAACGTTATGGAGTATTACGTTTTAACGTATAACGTTATATACTATTACGTTATAACGGATAACGATATATTTCATCACTATGTGACGTATAACGTTATATAGTATTACGTTAGAACCTATAACGTTATACTGCGTCTCTATATGACGTATAACGATATATACTATTACTATATAAGGTATAATGATATAATGCATCACAATATGAAGTATAACCATATATACTATTACGTTATAAGATATAACGATATATTGCATCACTATATGAAGTATAACCTTATATACTATTACGTTATAAGATATAAGAATATATTGCACCACTATATGACGTATAACGTCATATAATATTACGTTATGACCTATAACGTTGTACCGCATCACTATATGACCTATAACGTTATATACTATTACGTTATAAGGATTAACGTTATATTGCATCACTATATCACTTATAACGTTATATAGCATCCCTATATGACGTATAACGTTATGAACTATTACGTTATAACGTATAGCGTTATATTGCATCACTATATCACTTATAACGTTATATTGCATCACTATATCACTTATAACGTTATATTACATTACTATATGACGTATAACGTTATGGAGTATTGTGTTACAACGTATAACGATATATTGCATCACTATGTGGCGTATAACGATATATACTATTACGTTATAACGCATAACGTTATATTGCATTACTATATCACTTATAACGTTATATTGCACCGCTAAATGACGTATAACGTCATATACTATTACGTTATAACCTATAACGTTGTACTGCATCACTATATGACGTATAACGTTATATACTATTACGTTATAAGATATAACGTTATATTGCATAACTATATCACTTATAGCGTTATATTGCATCACTATATGAAGTATAACGTTATATACTAGTACGTTATAACGCATAACGTTATATTGCATCACTATATCACTTACAACGTTATACTGCATCACTATATGACGTATAACGTTATATACTATTACGTTATAAGATATAACGTTATATTGCATCACTATATCACTTATAGCGTTATATTGCATCACTATATGAAGTATAACGTTATATACTAGTACGTTATAACGCATAACGTTATATTGCATCACTATATCACTTATAACGTTATATTGCATCACTATATGACGCATAACGTTATATTGCATCACTATATGACGCATAACGTCATATACTATTACATTATAACTTATAACGATATAGAGTATTACGCTATAACGTATGACTACATATTGCATCACTATATGACGTATAATGTTATATACTATTACGTTATAATGTATAACGATATGTTGCATCACTATTTGACGTATAACGTTATATACTATTACGTTATAATGCATAACGGTATATTGCATCACTATATGAAGTATAACGTTATATACTATTACGTTATAAGGTATAACGATATATTGCATCACTATATGAAGTATAACCTTATGTACTATTACATTATATGGTATAACGATATATTGCACCACTATATGACGTATAACGTCATATACTATTACGTTATAAAATATAACGTTATACTGCATCACTATATGACGTATAACGTTATATACTATTACGTTATAAGGTATAACGATATATTGCATCACTATATGAGGTATACCCTTATATACTATTACATTATAAGGTATAACGATATATTGCACCACTATATGACGTATAACTTCATATACTATTACGTTATAACCTATAACGTTATACTGCATCACTATATGACGTATAACGTTATATACTATTACGTTATAAGGTATAACGATATATTGCATCACTATATGAAGTATAACCTTATATACTATTACGTTATAACGCATAACGTTATATTGCATCACTATATCACCTATAACGTTATATTGCACCACTATTTGACGTATAACGTTATGGAGAATTACGTTTTAGCGTATAACGTTATATACTATTACGTTATAACGCATAGCGTTATATTGCGTCACCATATCACTTATAACGTTATATTGCATCACTATATCACTTATAACGTTATATTGCATCACTATATGACGCATAACGTCATATACTATTACATTATAACTTATAACGTCATAGAGTATTACGCTGTAACGTATGACTACATATTGCATCACTATATGACGTGTAACTTTCTGGAGTATTACGTTTCAACGTATAACGTTATATACTATTACGGTATAACGGATAACGATATATTTATCGCTATGTGACGTATAACGTTATATACTATTACGTTATAAGGTATAACGTTATATTGCATCATTATGTGACGTATAACATTCTATACTATTACGTTATAATGCATAACGTTATATTGCATCACTATATGACGTGTAACGTTATGGAGTATTACGTTTCAACGTATAACGTTATATACTATTACGGTATAACGGATAACGATATATTTATCGCTATGTGACGTATAACGTTATATACTATTACGTTATAAGGTATATCGATATATTGCATTACTATATGAAGTATAACCTTATATATTACTACGTTATAAGGTATAACGATATATTGCTTGACTATATGAAGTATAACCTTATATACTATTACATTATAAGGTATAACGATATATTGCACCACTATATGACGTATAACGTCATATACTATTACGTTATAACCTATAACGTTGTACTGTATCACTGTGTGACGTATAACGTCATATACTATTACATTATAACGTATAACGTTATGGAGTATTACCTTATATCTTATAACGATTTATACTATTACGTTATAAGGTATAACGTTATATTGCATCACTATATCACTTATACCGTTATATAGCACCACTATATGACGTATAACGTCATATACTATTACGTTGTAACCTATAACGTTGTACTGCATCATTATATGACGTATAACGTTATATGCTACTACGTTATAAGGTATAACGTTATATTGCATCATTATGTGACGTATAACGTTCTATACTATTACGTTATAATGCATAACGTTATATTGCATCACTATATGACGTATAACGTTATATACTAATACGTTATAAGGTATAGCGTTATATTGCATCACTATATCACTTACAACGTTATATTGCATCACTATATCACTTATAACGTTATATGGCATTACTATATAACGTATAACGTTATGGAGTATTACGTTATAACCTATAGTGTTATAGAGTATTACCTTATATCGTATAACGATTTTCACTATTACTTATAACGCATAACGCTATATTGCATCACTATATGAAGTATAACCTTATATACTATTACGTTATAAGGAATAACGTAATATTGCATCACTATATCACTTTATAACGTTACATAGCATCACTATATGACGTATAACGTTATGAACTATTACGTTATAACGTATAGCGTTATCGAGTATTACCTTATATCGTATAACGATTTATACTATTACGTTATAACGCATTACGTTATATTGCATCACTATATCACTTATAACGTTATATTGCATCACTAAATCACTTATAACGTTATATTGCATCACTATATCACTTATAACGTTATATTGCATCACTATATGATGTATAACGTCATATACTATTACGTTGTAACCTATAACGTTGTACTGCATCACTATATGACGTATAACGTTATATGCTATTACGTTATAAGGTATAACGTTATATTGCATCACTATATCACTTATAACGTTATATTGCTTCACTATATGAATCATAACGTTATATACTAGTACGTTATAACCTATAACGTTGTACTGCATCACTATATGACGTATAACGTTATGGAGTATTACGTTTTAACTTATAACGTTATATACTATTACGTTATAACGGATAACGATATATTTCATCACTATGTGACGTATAACGTTATATTGCATTACTATATGACGTATAACGTTATGGAGTATTACGTTTTAACGTATAACGTTATATACTATTACGTTATAACGGATAACGATATATTTCATCACTATGTGACGTATAACGTTATATAGTATTACGTTAGAACCTATAACGTTATACTGCGTCTCTATATGACGTATAACGATATATACTATTACTATATAAGGTATAATGATATAATGCATCACAATATGAAGTATAACCATATATACTATTACGTTATAAGATATAACGATATATTGCATCACTATATGAAGTATAACCTTATATACTATTACGTTATAAGATATAAGAATATATTGCACCACTATATGACGTATAACGTCATATAATATTACGTTATAACCTATAACGTTGTACCGCATCACTATATGACCTATAACGTTATATACTATTACGTTATAAGGATTAACGTTATATTGCATCACTATATCACTTATAACGTTATATAGCATCCCTATATGACGTATAACGTTATGAACTATTACGTTATAAGATATAACGTTATATTGCATAACTATATCACTTATAGCGTTATATTGCATCACTATATGAAGTATAACGTTATATACTAGTACGTTATAACGCATAACGTTATATTGCATCACTATATCACTTACAACGTTATACTGCATCACTATATGACGTATAACGTTATATACTATTACGTTATAAGATATAACGTTATATTGCATCACTATATCACTTATAGCGTTATATTGCATCACTATATGAAGTATAACGTTATATACTAGTACGTTATAACGCATAACGTTATATTGCATCACTATATCACTTATAACGTTATATTGCATCACTATATGACGCATAACGTTATATTGCATCACTATATGACGCATAACGTCATATACTATTACATTATAACTTATAACGATATAGAGTATTACGCTATAACGTATGACTACATATTGCATCACTATATGACGTATAATGTTATATACTATTACGTTATAATGTATAACGATATGTTGCATCACTATTTGACGTATAACGTTATATACTATTACGTTATAATGCATAACGGTATATTGCATCACTATATGAAGTATAACGTTATATACTATTACGTTATAAGGTATAACGATATATTGCATCACTATATGAAGTATAACCTTATGTACTATTACATTATATGGTATAACGATATATTGCACCACTATATGACGTATAACGTCATATACTATTACGTTATAAAATATAACGTTATACTGCATCACTATATGACGTATAACGTTATATACTATTACGTTATAAGGTATAACGATATATTGCATCACTATATGAGGTATACCCTTATATACTATTACATTATAAGGTATAACGATATATTGCACCACTATATGACGTATAACTTCATATACTATTACGTTATAACCTATAACGTTATACTGCATCACTATATGACGTATAACGTTATATACTATTACGTTATAAGGTATAACGATATATTGCATCACTATATGAAGTATAACCTTATATACTATTACGTTATAACGCATAACGTTATATTGCATCACTATATCACCTATAACGTTATATTGCACCACTATTTGACGTATAACGTTATGGAGAATTACGTTTTAGCGTATAACGTTATATACTATTACGTTATAACGCATAGCGTTATATTGCGTCACCATATCACTTATAACGTTATATTGCATCACTATATCACTTATAACGTTATATTGCATCACTATATGACGCATAACGTCATATACTATTACATTATAACTTATAACGTCATAGAGTATTACGCTGTAACGTATGACTACATATTGTATCACTATATGACGAATAACGTCATATACTTTTACGTTATAACGTATAACGGTATATTGCATTACTATATGACGCATAACGTTATGGAGCATTACGTTACAACGTATAACGACATATTGCATGACTATGTGACGTATAACGTTATATAATATTACGTTATAACCTATAACGTTGTACCGCATCACTATATGACCTATAACGTTATATACTATTACGTTATAAGGATTAACGTTATATTACATCACTATATCACTTATAACGTTATATAGCATCCCTATATGACGTATAACGTTATGAACTATTACGTTATAACGTATAGCGTTATATTGCATCACTATATCACTTATAACGTTATATTGCATCACTATATCACTTATAACGTTATATTACATTACTATATGACGTATAACGTTATGGAGTATTGTGTTACAACGTATAACGATATATTGCATCACTATGTGGCGTATAACGATATATACTATTACGTTATAACGCATAACGTTATATTGCATTACTATATCACTTATAACGTTATATTGCACCGCTATATGACGTATAAGGTCATATACTATTACGTTATAACCTATAACGTTGTACTGCATCACTATATGACGTATAACGTTATATACTATTACGTTATAAGATATAACGTTATATTGCATAACTATATCACTTATAGCGTTATATTGCATCACTATATGAAGTATAACGTTATATACTAGTACGTTATAACGCATAACGTTATATTGCATCACTATATCACTTACAACGTTATACTGCATCACTATATGACGCATAACGTCATATACTATTACATTATAACTTATAACGTTATAGAGTATTACGCTATAACGTATGACTACATATTGCATCACTATATGACGAATAACGTCATATACTTTTACGTTATAACGTATAACGGTATATTGCATTACTATATGACGCATAACGTTATGGAGCATTACGTTACAACGTATAACGACATATTGCATGACTATGTGACGTATAACGTTCTATACTATTGCGTTATGTCCTATAACATTATACTGCATCTCTATATGACGTATAACGTTATATACTATTACGTTATAAGGTATAACGATATATTGCATCACTATATGAAGTATATCCTTATATACTATTACGTTATAACGCATAACGTTATATTGCATCACTATATCACTTATAACGTTATATTGCACCGCTATATGACGTATAACGTCATATACTATTACGTTATAACCTATAACGTTGTACTGCATCACTATATGACGTATAACGTTATATACTATTACGTTATAAGATATAACGTTATATTGCATCACTATATCACTTATAGCGTTATATTGCATCACTATATGAAGTATAACGTTATATACTATTACGTTATAACGCATAACGTTATATTGCATCACTATATCACTTATAACGTTATATTGCATCACTATATGACGCATAACGTTATATTGCATCACTATATGACGCATAACGTCATATACTATTACATTATAACTTATAACGATATAGAGTATTACGCTATAACGTATGACTACATATTGCATCACTATATGACGTATAATGTTATATACTATTACGTTATAATGTATAACGATATGTTGCATCACTATTTGACGTATAACGTTATATACTATTACGTTATAATGCATAACGGTATATTGCATCACTATATGAAGTATAACGTTATATACTATTTCGTTATAAGGTATAACGATATATTGCATCACTATATGAAGTATAACCTTATGTACTATTACATTATATGGTATAACGATATATTGCACCACTATATGACGTATAACGTCATATACTATTACGTTATAACCTATAACGTTATACTGCATCACTATATGACGTATAACGTTATATACTATTACGTTATAAGGTATAACGATATATTGCATCACTATATGAAGTATACCCTTATATACTATTACATTATAAGGTATAACGATATATTGCACCACTATATGACGTATAACTTCATATACTATTACGTTATAACCTATAACGTTATACTGCATCACTATATGACGTATAACGTTATATACTATTACGTTATAAGGTATAACGATATATTGCATCACTATATGAAGTATAACCTTATATACTATTACGTTATAACGCATAACGTTATATTGCATCACTATATCACCTATAACGTTATATTGCACCACTATTTGACGTATAACGTTATGGAGAATTACGTTTTAGCGTATAACGTTATATACTATTACGTTATAACGCATAGCGTTATATTGCATCACCATATCACTTATAACGTTATATTGCATCACTATATCACTTATAACGTTATATTGCATCACTATATGACGCATAACGTCATATACTATTACATTATAACTTATAACGTCATAGAGTATTACGCTGTAACGTATGACTACATATTGACGAATATGACGAATAACGTCATATACTTTTACGTTATAACGTATAACGGTATATTGCATTACTATATGACGCATAACGTTATGGAGCATTACGTTACAACGTATAACGACATATTGCATGACTATGTGACGTATAACGTTATATACTATTGCGTTATAACCTATAACGTTATACTGCATCACTATATGACGTATAACGTTATATACTATTACGGTATAACGTATAACGATATATTGCATCACTATTTGACGTATAACGTTATAGACTATTACGTTATAACGGATAACGATATATTTCATCACTATGTGACGTATAACTTTATATTGCATTACTATATGACGTATAACGTTATGGAGTATTACGTTTTAACGTATAACGTTATATGCTATTACGTTATAACGGATAACGATATATTTCATCACTATGTGACGTATAACGTTATATATTATTGCGTTAGAACCTATAACGTTATACTGCGTCTCTATATGACGTATAACGATATATACTACTACGATATAAGGTATAACGATATAATGCATCACTATATGAAGTATAACCTTGTATACTATTACGTTATAAGGTATAACGATATATTGCATCACTATATGAAGTATAACGTTATATACTATTACGTTATAAGGTATAACGTTATAAGGTATATTGCACCACTATATGACGTATAACGTCATATAATATTACGTTATAACCTATAACGTTGTACCGCACCACTATATGACGTATAACGTTATATACTATTACGTTATAAGATATAACGTTATATTGCATAACTATATCACTTATAGCGTTATATTGCATCACTATATGAAGTATAACGTTATATACTAGTACGTTATAACGCATAACGTTATATTGCATCACTATATCACTTATAACGTTATATTGCACCGCTATATGACGTATAACGTCATATACTATTACGTTATAACCTATAACGTTGTACTGCATCACTATATGACGTATAACGTTATATACTATTACGTTATAAGATATAACGTTATATTGCATAACTATATCACTTATAGCGTTATATTGCATCACTATATGAAGTATAACGTTATATACTGGTACGTTATAACGCATAACGTTATATTGCATCACTATATGACGCATAACGTCATATACTATTACATTATAACTTATAACGTTATAGAGTATTACGCTATAACGTATGACTACATATTGCATCACTATATGACGAATAACGTCATATACATTTACGTTATAACGTATAACGGTATATTGCATTACTATATGACGCATAACGTTATGGAGCATTACGTTACAACGTATAACGACATATTGCATGACTATGTGACGTATAACGTTCTATACTATTGCGTTATGACCTATAACGTTATACTGCATCACTATATGACGTATAACGTTATATACTATTACGTTATAAGGTATAACGATATATTGCATCACTATATGAAGTATATCTTTATATACTATTACGTTATAACTAATAACGTTATATTGCATCACTATATCACTTATAACATTATATTGCACCGCTATATGACGTATAACGTCATATACTATTACGTTATAACCTATAACGTTGTACTGCATCACTATATGACGTATAACGTTATATACTATTACGTTATAAGATATAACGTTATATTGCATCACTATATCACTTATAGCGTTATATTGCATCACTATATGAAGTATAACGTTATATACTAGTACGTTATAACGCATAACGTTATATTGCATCACTATATCACTTATAACGTTATATTGCATCACTATATGACGCATAACGTCATATACTATTACATTATGACTTATAACGATATAGAGTATTTCGCTATAACGTATGACTTCATATTGCATCACTATATGACGTATAATGTTATGTACTATTACGTTATAACGTATAACGATATGTTGCATCACTATTTGACGTATAACGTTATATACTATTACGTTATAATGCATAACGGTATATTGCATCACTATATGAAGTATAACGTTATATACAATTACGTTATAAGGTATAACGATATATTGCATCACTATTTGACGTATAACGTTATATACTATTACGTTATAATGCATAACGGTATATTGCATCACTATATGAAGTATAACGTTATATACTATTACATTATAACTTATAACGATATAGTGTATTACGCTATAACGTATGACTACATATTGCATCACTATATGACGTATAACGTCATATACCATTACGTTATAACCTATAACGTTATACTGCATCACTATATGACGTATAACGTTATATACTATTACGTTATAAGGTATAACGATATATTGCATCACTATATGAAGCATACCCTTATATACTATTACATTATAAGGTATAACGATATATTGCACCACTATATGACGTATAACGTCATATACTATTACGTTATAACCTATAACGTTATACTCCATCACTATATGACGTATAACGTTATATACTACTACGTTATAAGGTATAACGATATATTGCATCACTATATGAAGTATAACCTTATATACTATTACGTTATAACGCATAACGTTATATTGCATCACTATATCACTTATAACGTTATATTGCATCACTATTTGATGTATAACGTTATATACTATTACGTTATAAGGTATAACCTTATATTGCATCACTATATGAAGTATAACCTTATATACTATTACATTATATGGTATAACGATATATTGCACCACTATATGACGTATAACGTCATATACTATTACGTTATAACCTATAACGATATATTTCATCACTATGTGACGTATAACGATATACTATAACGTTATAAGGTATAACGATATAATGCATCACTATATGAAGTATAACCTTATATACTATTACGTTATAACGTACAACGATATATTGCATGACTATATGAAGTATAACCTTATATACTATTACGTTATAAGGTATAACGATATTTTGCATCAGTATATGACGAATAACGTCATATACTCTTACGTTATAACGTATAACGTTATATCGTATCACTATATGACGTATAACGTTATATACTATTACGTTATGACGTATAACGATATATTGCATCACTATGTGACGTATAACGTTATATACTATTACGTTATAATGCATAACGTTATATTGCATCACTATATGACGTATAACGTTATATACTATTACGTTATAACGTATAACGATATATTGCATCACTATTTGACGTATAACGTTATATACTATTACGTTATAATGCATAACGTTATATTGCATCACTATATGTAGTATAACGTTATATAATATTACGTTATAAGGTATAACGATATATTACATCACTATATAAAGTATAACCTTATATACTATTACATCATATGGTATAACGATATATTGCATCACTATATGACGTATATCGTCATATACTATTACGTTATAACCTACAACGTTATACTGCATCACTATATGACGTATAACGTTATATACTATTACGTTATAAGGTATAACGATATATTGCATCACTATATGAATTATAACCTTATATACTATTACATTATATGGTATAACGATATATTGCACCACTATATGACGTATAACGTCATATACTATTACGTTATAACCTACAACGTTATACTGCGCCACTATATGACGTATAACGTCATATACTATTACGTTATAACCTATAACGTTATACTGCATCACTATATGACGTACAACGTTATATACTATTACGTTATAAGGTATAACGATACATTGCATCACTATATGAAGTACAACCTTATATACTATTACGTTATAACGCATAACGTTATATTGCATCACTATATCACTTATAACGTTATATTGCATCACTATATGACGTATAACGTTATATACTATTACGTTATAAGGTATAACGTTATATTGCATCACTATATCACTTATAACGTTATATTGCTTCACTATATGAAGCGTAACGTTATATACTAGTACGTTATAACGCATAACGTTATATTGCATCACTATATGACGTATATCGTTATGGAGTATTACGTTTTAACGTATAACGTTATATACTATTACGTTATAACGGATAACGATATATTTCATCACTATGTGACGTATAACGTTATATACTATTACGTTATAAGGTATAACGATACATTGCATCACTATATGAAGTATAACCTTATATACTATTACGTTATAAGGTATAACAATATATTGCACCACTATATGACGTATAACGTTATGGAGTATTACGTTTTAACGTATAACGTTATATACTATTACGTTATAAGGTATAACGATATATTGCATCAATATATGAAGTATAACCTTATATACTTTTACGTTATAAGGTATAACAATATATTGCACCACTATATGACGTATAACGTTATGGAGTATTACGTTTTAACGTATAACGATATATACTATTACGTTATAAGGTATAAAGATATAATGCATCACTGTATGAAGTATAACCTTATATACTATTACGTTATAAGGTATAACGTTACATTGCATCACTATATGAAGTATAACCTTATATACTATTACGTTATAAGGTATAACAATATATTGCACCACTATATGACGTATAGCGTTGTAGAGTATTACCTTATATCGTATAACGATTTATACTATTACGTTATAACGCATAACGTTATATTGCATCATTATATCACCTATAACGTTATATTTCAGTACTATATGACGTATAACGTTTATACTATAACGTTACAACGTATAACGTTATATAGCATCTCTACATGACGTATAGCGTTATATACAATTACGTTATAACGTATAACGTTATATTGCATCATTGTATGACGTATAACGCTATATACTATTACGTTATAATGCATAACGATATATTGCATCACTATGTGACGTATGACGTTATATACTATTACGTTATAAGGTATAACGTTAGATTTCATCCCTATATCACTTATAACGTTATATAGCATCCCTATATGACGTATAACGTTATGAGCTATTACGTTATAACGTATAGCGTTATAGAGTATTACCTTATATCGTATAACGATTTATACTATTACGTTATAATGCATAACCTTATATTGCATCACTATATCACTTATAACGTTATATTGCATCACTATATCACATATAACGTTATATTGCATCACTATATGAATTATAACGTTATATACTAGTCCGTTATAACGCATAACGTTATATTGCATCACTATATCACTTATAACGTTATATTGCATCATTGTATGACGCATAACGTCATATACTATTACATTATAACGTATAACGTTATATTGCATTACTATATGACGTATAACGTTATGGAGTATTACGTTACAACGTATAACGATATATTGCATCACCATGTGTCGTATAACGTTATATACTATTACGTTATAACGCATAACGTTATAGTGCATCACTATGGCACTTATAACGTTATATTGCACCACTATATGACGTATAATGTCATATACTATTACGTTATATCCTATAACGTTGTACTGCATCACTATATGACGTATAACGTTATATACTATTACGTTATAAGGTATAACGTTATATTGCATCACTATACCACTTATAACGTTATATAGCATCCCTATATGACGTATAACGTTATGAACTATTACGTTATAACGTATAGTGTTATAGAGTATTACCTTATATCGTATAACGATTTATACTATTACGTTATAACGCATAACGTTATATTGCATCACTATGTCACATTTAACGTTATATTGCATCAATATATCACTTATAACGTTATATTGCATCACTATATGATGTATAGCGTTTATACTATTACGTTATAACTAATAACGTTATATTGCATCATTATATGACGTATAACGTTATGGAGTATTACGTTTTAACGTATAACGTTTTATTGCATTACTATATGACGTATAACGTTATGGAGTATTACGTTAGAACGTATAACGAAATATTGCATCACTATGTGTCGTATAACGTTATATACTATTACGTTATAACGCACAACGTTATATTGCATCACTATATAACGTATAACGTTATGAAGTATTACGTTGTAACGTATAACGATTTATACTATTACGTTATTACCTATAACGTTATCTGCATCACTATATGACGTATTGTTACGTTTCGCTATCCAAATTTTGAAATTTTAAACAATGTAGTAGTCGCTGCCACCAGAAACAGTCTAAGGACTGTTTCAATTAGATATTTCTTGTTAGATTATGTAGCGTTGATCGGAGTTTAGGCCACTGGTCAACAATCTCCACGTTTCGGCTAACCTGCTATGCGCAGGAATACTAGCACGGGAGAGGATTGTTTGGAATAATCAATTATATTATAAATAATTATTACAGGCGGAATTAATGACGAATTATACTAATCATTGATATTATTTATTATTTTAATTATTAATTATTAATAATAATTAAAGTTGACTCACCTGACGTTGGTCTCCGCTGATGAACGGTCAGGCCGCTGGGGTGATTCCGGTTTTACAAAGATCGACACTTCTATAATTTTTCGTTTTAATCTTTATTTAATTTGAACAGTGTAAACAACAGTGTGTCCGGACGTGTTTAACAATTCGAAATTCTAACACAAAAACTTGAGCCAACTATTGTTTTAATTCTAACTGACTAATAACAATTATTTTATAATTCGAACTGACTAATAACATTTATATCTCGTAATTCTTAAACTCGAACTGGAACGAACAATTATTCTCTAATCCTAACTTAAATTCTAATTAAATCAACTGAACGAACTGATATCAGACTCACTCAAATTCAATTGAACGACTAACAATTACTCTCCTTATTTTCGCTAAATTCTCCTGAACCAACTAATCACAATTGCTCTATCCTATTTCTTTATTCTAACTGAATTACTCTTCTTTAATTTCGTTAAATTCTCCCGAACGCTAACAATTTCTCTGACTATATTCTAACTGAACCAACTAATGGCAGTTACTCTCTTTTCACAATCACTCTGATTGTTCTAACTGAACCACTAACAATTAATCGCTAACGCTAACGCTAACAATTAATCTGACTCTTCTTTATTTTTCGCTAAATTCTCCCGAACGCTAACAATTACTCTCTTCTATTCCTTTATTCAACTGACCCGCTAACAATTACTCTCTTTTATTCTAACTGGTAACGATTACTCCGTTTTATTCTAACTGGTAACGATTACTCCCTTTTATTCTAACTCGTAACGATTACTCCCTTTTATTCTAACTGGTAACGATTACTCCCTTTTATTCTAACTGGTAACGATTACTCCCTTTTATTCTAACTGGTAACGATTACTCCGATTTGAATTGTGTCGCTACGCTTTTTATAATGACATCCCCAATGGGATGACAGTCACGTGACAGTTCGTTCCGGTGGGAATCGCAATGCTGCAGGTTTTTAGAGTTTCCAAGAGAGAACGTGGAGTTTGATGATTACAGGTTATGTTGAGTCATGGACACAAAAGCGTCCGCACCTGTGCGAACTGTGTGAGTGTGTTTTTAGTATTCTGTCTCGTTTCGCATGTTGTTTGTTTCCTTAAACTTGTGAATTTGTTTTAGCGCAAGAGGAAGAAGATATGTGAATGGTACGAGGTGACGTGATCGACGTGCGTGTGTGAATATGTGCGAGGGATGATGCTGAAGTGGCGGTTTTCCATCCAAATAGGCACAGTGGCACCTTCGTTGGCGTCGTGTCCTGATGATCTTTTGACAATTTGGTTTTATTTGACAATATGAGATATATTTTGCTCCTTGTAGATTTATATGTCCATATTTGCTATATATTAAATCGTGTATATTTTATATTACTTTCTTGTTATTAGGTTATTAGTTGTGTAACTCCAGTTTCTGATCTATGGAAAGTGGTGAAACGTCTTCACGAAATACAATTTCATTCGTTTTCCTCCCTTGCATTGGCACGCTGTGAGTGGTGTCGACTTCCAGATGAGGTTTGTGCATCTTGATTATTATGCATTTAATGATAGATACTTTGTCAGAGGTTCCCATGCGGATTGTCTCGGTGTGTATCTTGTTATGATTTCTTTTATTTAGTTCATCCTGCTTCTTTCGTGTTTTATTCACTGCATATGATATTTCAGTGCAAGAAGAAGAAGAATTGTAAAGAATCCGTAAGTGGCCCTAGAAGACGCAGTCATCGTGTGAGGTGTTGTCGGCAGGAACGAAGAGTCGAAGTTGTTGAAGAAGTCGTGTGACATTTGTATTGTTTCCGGTTATATACAACGCTATTTCACATATCTATGTATATATATATTATTATATTATTATATATTATTATACTAAATCTTCAGTTGGTTTAGTTGAATGTTCAGTAATGTAATTTTTACAAGGTGGTTTTGTATATTAGATGAGTAATTGTTCGATATAATAATATGGGTATATATATATATATACATTTCACAATGTAATTTTCCATTATGTAAAATATATATATGTATATGTATATGTGCGCGTATTGTTATTCTCATTGTTTCTCGGATCGTTAATTGGTTGAATATTCCATAATGTGGATTTCGTATATAATTCTCTAGGTTCGTAGAAATGTAAATCTATATATTTATTTCTTTGCGTTTTAATGGTTTAATAACGTATACATATATATATATATATATATATATATATATATATATATATATTATGAATTTTTCCCAAAGATACGCGTACGCATGTGTATCTCTATATATGTGTGTGTCGCAGAGTAATCTTGTATACAATTTTCACTTTTATTAGAATGCTGATGTAGTGTAGTATATTTTATTTCTTTTATATTTTATTAGATTACCAATTATTCAGATTCACGAAGTAGGTCACACACACAGATATGCACACACGTGTGTGTATATACATGTGTTTTCGCAGAGAAATCTCATACATTTGAATCGCGGCTTGTTTTATTTATTGGTTCATTTAATTATTTCATTTTATTTGTATTTTATATGTCATTGCTGATTGGTTGTAGTGTTTCTTCTTATTGATTCATTTATTTCATTTTGATTGTCTGTCGTATAATTCTTTTTATTTTGATTGGTTAGTTATTAGTTACTTTATTATTACTGGTCGTGGTTAATTATTCATAAGTAATTGGTTCGTGGCGTCACGTGCGGAACGCGGGACGTGACAACGCATAACTTTATGGAGCATTACGTTACAACGTATAACGACATATTGCATTACTATGTGAAGTATAACGTTATATACTATTGCGTTATAACCTATAACGTTATACTGCTTCACTATATGACGTATAACGTTATATACTATTACGTCATAACGGATAACGATATATTTCATCACTATGTGACGTATAACGTTATATACTATTACGTTATTACCTATAACGTTATACTGCATCACTATATGACGTATAACGTCATATACTGTTATAACGTATAACGTTATATTGCATTACTATATGACGTATATCGTTCTGGATTATTACGTTACAACCTATAACGTTATACTGCATCACTATATGACGTATAACGTCATATACTGTTATAACGTATAACGTTATATTGCATGACTATATGACGTATAACGTTATGGACTATTACGTTACAACGTATAACGATATATTGCATCACTATGTGACATATAACGTTATATGCTATTACGTTATAAGGTATAACGTTATATTGCATCACTATATCACTTATAACGTTATATTGCACAACTATATGGCGTATAACGTCATATACTATTACGTTATAACCTATAACGATGTAGTGCATCACTATGTGACGTATAACGTTATATACTATTACGTTATAAGGTATAACGTTATATTGCATCACTATGTGACATATAACGTTATATGCTATTACGTTATAAGGTATAACGTTATATTGCATCACTATATCACTTATAACGTTATATTGCACCACTATATGGCGTATAACGTCATACACTATTACGTTATAACCTATAACGATGTACTGCACCACTATATGACGTATAACGTTATGGAGTATTCCGTTTTAACGTATAACGTTATATACTATTACGTTATAAGGTATAACGATATATTGCATCACTATATGAAGTATAACCTTATATACTATTACGCTATAAGGTATAGCAATATATTGCACCACTATATGACGTATAACGTCGTATAATATTACGCTATAACCTATAACGTTGTACTGCATCACTATATGACGTTTAACGTTATAAACTATTACGTTATAACGCATAACGCTATATTGCATCACTATATCACTTACAACGTTATATTGCACAACTATTTGACGTATAACGTCGTATAATATTACGTTATAACCTATAACGTTGTACCGCATCACTATATGACGTATAACGTGATATACTATTACGTTATAAGGTATAACGTTATATTGCATCACTATATAACTTATAACGTTGTATAGCATCCCTATATGACGTATAACGTTATGAACTATTACGTTATAACGTATAGCGTTATATTGCATCACTATATCACTTATAACGTTATATTGTATTACTATACGACGTATAACGTTATGGAGTATTGCGTTACAACGTATAACGATATATTGCATCACTATGTGGCGTATAACGATATATACTATTACGTTATAACGCATAACGTTATATTGCATCACTATATCACTTATAACGTTATATTGCACCACTATATGACGTATAACGTCATATACTATTATGTTGCAACCTATAACGTTGTACTGCAACACTATATGACGTATAACGTTATATGCTATTATGTTGTAAGGTATAACGTTATATTGCATCACTATATGACGTATAACGTTATGGAGTATTACGGTTCAACGTATAACGTTATATACTATTACGGTATAACGGATAACGATATATTCATCACTATGTGACGTATAACGTTATATACTATTACTTTCGAACCTATAACGTTATACTGCGTCACTGTATGACGTGTAACGTTATATACTATTACGTTATAAGGTATAACGATATATTGCATTACTATATGAGGTATAACCTTATATACTACTACGTTATAAGGTATAACGATATATTGCTTGACTATATGAAGTATAACCTTATATACTATTACATTATAAGGTATAACGATATATTGCACCACTATATGTCGTATAGCGTCCCATATTATTACGTTATAACCTATAACGTTGTATTGCATCGCTATATGACGTATAACGTTATGTACTATTACGTTATAAGATATAACGTTATATTGCATCACTATATCACTTATAACGTTAAATAGCATCCCTACATGACGTATAACGTTGTGAACTATTACGTTATAACGTATAGCGTTATATTGCATCACTATATGACGTATTACGTTATGGAGTGTTACGTTACAACGTATAACGATATATTGCATCACTATGTGACGTATAACGATATATACTATTACGTTATAAGGTATAACGTTATATTGCATCACTATATGACTTATAACGTTATATAGCATCCCTATATGACGTATAACGTTATGAACTATTACGTTATAACCTATAGTGTTATAGAGTATTACCTTATATCGTATAACGAGTTTCACTATTACTTATAACGCATAACGCTATATTGCATAACTATATGAAGTATAACCTTATATACTATTACGTTATAAGGTATAACGATATATTGCTTCACTATATGAAGTATAACCTTATATACTATTACGTTAAAAGGTATAACGATATATTGCACCACGATATGACGTATAACGTCATATTCTATTACGTTACAACCAATAACGTTATACTGCGTCACTATATGACGTATAACGTTATATACTATTACGTTATAAGGAATAACGTTATATTGCATCACTATATCACTTATAACGTTATATAGCATCCCTATATGACGTATAACGTTATGAACTACTACGTTATAACGTACAGCGTTATATTGCATTCTATATCACTTATAACGTTATATTGCATTACTATATGACGCATAACGTCATATACTATTACATTATAACTTCTAACGTTATAGAGTATTACGCTATAACGTATGACTACATATTGCATCACTATATGACGAATAACGTCATATACTTTTACGTTATAACGTATAACGGTATATTGCATTACTATATGACGCATAACGTTATGGAGCATTACGTTACAACGTATAACGACATATCACATGACTATGTGACGTATAACGTTATATACTATTACGTTATAAGGTATAACGATATATTGCTTGACTATATGAAGTATAACCTTATATACTATTACATTATAAGGTATAACGATATATTGCACCACTATATGTCGTATAGCGTCCCATACTATTACGTTATAACCTATAACGTTGTACTGCATCACTATATGACGTATAACGTTATATACTATTACGCTATAAGGTATAACGTTATATTTGCAACACTATATCACTTATAACGTTATATTGCATCACTATATGACGTATAAAGTTATGGAGTATTGCGTTTTAACGTATAACGTTATATTGCATTACTGTATGACGTATAACGTTTTGGAGTATTACGTTACAACGTATAACGATATATTGCATCACTATGTGACGTATAACGTTATATACTATTACGTTATAACCTATAACGTTGTACTGCGTCACAATATGACGCATAACGACATATACTGTTATAACGTATGACGTTATATTGCATTGCTATATGACGTATAACGTTATGGACTATTACGTTACAACCTATAACGTTATACTGCGTCACTATATGACGTATAACGTTATATACTATTACGTTATAAGGTATAACAATATATTGCATCACAAGATGAAGTATAACATTATATACTATTACGTTATAAGGTATAACGTTATATTGCTTCGCTATATGAAGTATAACCTTATATACTATTACATTATAAGGTATAACGATATATTGCACCACTATATGGCGTATAACGTCATATTCTATTATGTTATATCCTATAACGTTGTACTGCATCACTATATGACGTATAACGTCATACACTATTACATTATAACTTATAACGTTATGGAGTATTACCTTATAACTTATAACGGTTTATACTATTATGTTATAACGCATAACGCTATATTGCATCACTATATCACTTATAACGTTATATTGCATCACTATATGAAGTATAACCTTATATACTATTACGTTATAAGGTATAACGATATATTGCACCACTTTATGACGTATAACGTCATATACTATTACGTTATAACCTATAACGTTATACTACATCACTATATGACGTATAACGTTATATGCTATTACATTATAAGGTATAACGATATATTGCATCACTATATGAAGTATAACCTTATATACTATTACGTTATAACGCATAACGATATATTGCATCACTATATCACTTATAACTTTATATTGCATCACTATATGACGTATAACGTTATATACTATTACGTTATAAGGTATAACGTTATATTGCATCACTATATCACTTATAACGTTATATTGCTTCACTATATGAAGCGTAACGTTATATACTAGTACGATATAACGCATAACGTTATATTGCATCACTATATGACGTATAACGTTATGGAGTATTACGTTTTAACGTATAACGTTATATACTATTACGTTATAACGCATAACGTTATATTGCATCACTATATCACTTATAACGTTATATTGCATCACGATATCACTTATAACGTTATATTGCATCACTATATGACGCATAGTGTCATATACTATTACATTATATCTTATAACGTTATAGAGTATTACGCTATAACGTATGACTACATATTGTATCACTATATGACGAATAACGTCATATACTTTTACGTTATAACGTATAACGGTATATTGCATCACTATATGACGCATAAAGTTATGGAGCATTACGTTACAACGTATAACGACATATTGCATGACTATGTGACGTATAACGTTATATACTATTGCGTTATAACCTATAACGTTATACTGCATCACTACATGACGTATAACGTTATATACTATTACGGTATAACGTATAACGATATATTGCATCACTATTTGACGTATAACGTTATATACTCTTACGTTATAACGGATAACGATATCTTTCATCACTATGTGACGTATAACGTTGTATACTATTGCGTTAGAACCTATAACGTTATACTGCGTCTCTATATGACGTATAACGATATATACTATTACGATATAAGGTATAACGATATAATGCGTCACTATATGAAGTATAACCTTATGTACTATTACGCTATAAGGTATAACGATATATTGCACCACTATATGACGTATAACGTCGTATAATATTACGTTATAACCTATAACGTTGTACCGCATCACTATATGACGTATAACGTTATATACTATTACGTTATAAGGTAATACGTTATATTGCATCACTATATCACTTATAACGTTATATAGCATCCCTATATGACGTATAACGTTATGAACTATTACGTTATAACGTATAGGGTTGAAGAGTATTACCTTATATCGTATAACGATTTAAACTATTACGTTATATCGCATAACCTTATATTGCATCACTATATCACTTATAACGTTATATTGCATCACTATATCGCTTATAACGTTATATTGTACCACTATATCACTTATAACTTTATATTGTATCACTATATCACTTATAACGTTATATTGCTCCGCTATATGACGTATAACGTCATATACTATTACGTTATAACCTATAACGTTGTATTGCATCACTATATGCGGTATAACGTTATATACTATTACGTTATAAGATATAACGTTATATTGCATCACTATATCACTTATAGCGTTATATTGCATCACTATATGAAGTATAACGTTATATACTAGTACGTTATAACGCATAACGTTATATTGCATCACTATATCACTTATAACGTTATATTGCACCGCTATATGACGTATAACGTCATATACTATTACGTTATAACCTATGACGTTGTACTGCATCACTATATGAAGTATAACGTTATATACTAGTACGTTATAACGCATAACGTTATATTGCATCACTATATCACTTATAACGTTATATTGCATCACTATATGACGCATAACGTCATATACTATTACATTATAACTTATAACGTTATAGAGTATTTCGCTGTAACGTATGACTACATATTGCATCACTATATGACTAATAACGTCATATACTGTTACGTTATAACGTATAACGGTATATTGCATTACTATATGACGCATAACGTTATGGAGCATTACGTTACAGCGTATAACGACATATTGCATGACTATGTGACGTATAACGTTATATACTATTGCGTTATAACCTATAACGATATACTGCATCACTATATGACGCATAACGGTATATACTATTACGTTATAACGTATACCGATATATTGCATCACTATTTGACGTATAACCTTATATACTATTACATTATATGGTATAACGATATATTGCTCCACTATATGACGTATAACGTCATATACTATTGCGTTATAACCTATAACGTTATACTGCATCACTATATGACGTATAACGTTATATACTATTACGTTATAAGATATAACGATATATTGCTTGACTATATGAAGTATAACCTTATATACTATTACATTATAAGGTATAACGATATATTGCACCACTATATGTCGTATAGCGTCCCATACTATTACGTTATAACCTATAACGTTGTACTGCATCACTATATGACGTATAACGTTATATACTATTACGCTATAAGGTATAACGTTATATTTGCAACACTATATCACTTATAACGTTATATTGCATCACTATATGACGTATAAAGTATGGAGTATTGCGTTTTAACGTATAACGTTATATTGCATCACTGTATGACGTATAACGTTTTGGAGTATTACGTTACAACGTATAACGATATATTGCATCACTATGTGACGTATAACGTTATATACTATTACGTTATAACCTATAACGTTGTACTGCGTCACAATATGACGCATAACGACATATACTGTTATAACGTATGACGTTATATTGCATTGCTATATGACGTATAACGTTATACTGCGTCACTATATGACGTATAACGTTATATACTATTACGTTATAAGGTATAACAATATATTGCATCACAAGATGAAGTATAACATTATATACTATTACGTTATAAAGTATAACGTTATATTGCTTCGCTATATGAAGTATAACCTTATATACTATTACATTATAAGGTATAACGATATATTGCACCACTATATGGCGTATAACGTCATATTCTATTATGTTATATCCTATAACGTTGTACTGCATCACTATATGACGTATAACGTCATACACTATTACATTATAACTTATAACGTTATGGAGTATTACCTTATAACTTATAACGGTTTATACTATTATGTTATAACGCATAACGCTATATTGCATCACTATATCACTTATAACGTTATATTGCATCACTATATGAAGTATAACCTTATATACTATTACGTTATAAGGTATAACGATATATTGCACCACTTTATGACGTATAACGTCATATACTATTACGTTATAACCTATAACGTTATACTACATCACTATATGACGTATAACGTTATATGCTATTACATTATAAGGTATAACGATATATTGCATCACTATATGAAGTATAACCTTATATACTATTACGTTATAACGCATAACGATATATTGCATCACTATATCACTTATAACTTTATATTGCATCACTATATGACGTATAACGTTATATACTATTACGTTATAAGGTATAACGTTATATTGCATCACTATATCACTTATAACGTTATATTGCTTCACTATATGAAGCGTAACGTTATATACTAGTACGTTATAACGCATAACGTTATATTGCATCACTATATGACGTATAACGTTATGGAGTATTACGTTTTAACGTATAACGTTATATACTATTACGTTATAACGCATAACGTTATATTGCATCACTATATCACTTATAACGTTATATTGCATCACGATATCACTTATAACGTTATATTGCATCACTATATGACGCGTAGTGTCATATACTATTACATTATATCTTATAACGTTATAGAGTATTACGCTATAACGTATGACTACATATTGTATCACTATATGACGAATAACGTCATATACTTTTACGTTATAACGTATAACGGTATATTGCATCACTATATGACGCATAAAGTTATGGAGCATTACGTTACAACGTATAACGACATATTGCATGACTATGTGACGTATAACGTTATATACTATTGCGTTATAACCTATAACGTTATACTGCATCACTACATGACGTATAACGTTATATACTATTACGGTATAACGTATAACGATATATTGCATCACTATTTGACGTATAACGTTATATACTCTTACGTTATAACGGATAACGATATCTTTCATCACTATGTGACGTATAACGTTATATACTATTGCGTTAGAACCTATAACGTTATACTGCGTCTCTATATGACGTATAACGATATATACTATTACGATATAAGGTATAACGATATAATGCGTCACTATATGAAGTATAACCTTATGTACTATTACGCTATAAGGTATAACGATATATTGCACCACTATATGACGTATAACGTCGTATAATATTACGTTATAACCTATAACGTTGTACCGCATCACTATATGACGTATAACGTTATATACTATTACGTTATAAGGTAATACGTTATATTGCATCACTATATCACTTATAACGTTATATAGCATCCCTATATGACGTATAACGTTATGAACTATTACGTTATAACGTATAGGGTTGAAGAGTATTACCTTATATCGTATAACGATTTAAACTATTACGTTATATCGCATAACCTTATATTGCATCACTATATCACTTATAACGTTATATTGCATCACTATATCGCTTATAACGTTATATTGTACCACTATATCACTTATAACTTTATATTGTATCACTATATCACTTATAACGTTATATTGCTCCGCTATATGACGTATAACGTCATATACTATTACGTTATAACCTATAACGTTGTATTGCATCACTATATGCGGTATAACGTTATATACTATTACGTTATAAGATATAACGTTATATTGCATCACTATATCACTTATAGCGTTATATTGCATCACTATATGAAGTATAACGTTATATACTAGTACGTTATAACGCATAACGTTATATTGCATCACTATATCACTTATAACGTTATATTGCACCGCTATATGACGTATAACGTCATATACTATTACGTTATAACCTATGACGTTGTACTGCATCACTATATGAAGTATAACGTTATATACTAGTACGTTATAACGCATAACGTTATATTGCATCACTATACGACGTATAACATTATATACTATTACGTTATAATGCATAACGTTATATTGCATCACTCTATGACGTATAACGTTATATACTATTACGTTATAAGGTATAACGATATATTGCATCAATATGTGAAGTATAACCTTATATACTATTACATTATATGGTATAACGATATATTGCTCCACTATATGACGTATAACGTCATATACTATTACGTTATAACCTATAACGTTATACTGCATCACTATACGACGTATAACATTATATACTATTACGTTATAATGCATAACGTTATATTGCATCACTCCATGACGTATAACGTTATATACTATTACGTTATAAGGTATAACGATATATTGCATCAATATATGAAGTATAACCTTATATACTATTACATTATAAGGTATAGCGATATATTGCACCACTATATGACGTATAACGTCATATACTATTACGTTATAACCTATAACGTTATACTGCATCACTATAACACGTATAACGTTATATACTATTACCTTATAAGGTATAACGTTATATTGCATCACTATATCACTTATAACGTTATATTGCTTCACTATATGAAGCGTAACGTTATATACTAGTACGTTATAACGCATAACCTTATATTGCATCACTATATGACGTATAACGTTATGGTGTATTACGTTTTAACGTATAACGTTATATACTATTACGTTATAACGGATAACGATATATTTCATCACTATGTGACGTATAACGTTATGGAGTATTACGTTTTAACGTATAACGTTATATACTATTGCGTTATAACCTATAACGTTATACTGCATAACTATATGACGTATAACGTTATATACTATTACGTTATAAGGTATAACGTTATATTGCATCACTATATAACTTATAACGTTATATAGCATCCCTATATGACGTATAACGTTATGAACTATTACGTTATAACGTATAGCGTTATATTGCATCACTATATCACTTATAACGTTATATTGTATTACTATACGACGTATAACGTTATGGAGTATTGCGTTACAACGTATAACGATATATTGCATCACTATGTGGCGTATAACGATATATACTATTACGTTATAACGCATAACGTTATATTGCATCACTATATCACTTATAACGTTATATTGCACCACTATATGACGTATAACGTCATATACTATTACGTTGTATCCTATCACGTTGTACTGCAACACTATATGACGTATAACGTTATATGCTATTACGTTGTAAGGTATAACGTTATATTGCATCACTATATGACGTATAGCGTTATGGAGTATTACGGTTCAACGTATAACGTTATATACTATTACGGTATAACGGATAACGATATATTTATCACTATGTGACGTATAACGTTATATACTATTACTTTCGAACCTATAACGTTATACTGCGTCACTGTATGACGTATAACGTTATATACTATTACGTTATAAGGTATAACGATATATTGCTTGACTATATGAAGTATAACCTTATATACTATTACATTATAAGGTATAACGACATATTGCACCACTATATGTCGTATAGCGTCCCATACTATTACGTTATAACCTATAACGTTGTACTGCATCACTATATGACGTATAACGTTATATACTATTACGCTATAAGGTATAACGTTACATTTGCAACACTATATCACTTATAACGTTATATTGCATCACTATATGACGTATAAAGTTATGGAGTATTGCGTTTTAACGTATAACGTTATATTGCATTACTGTATGACGTATAACGTTTTGGAGTATTACGTTACAACGTATAACGATATATTGCATCACTATGTGACGTATAACGTTATATACTATTACGTTATAACCTATAACGTTGTACTGCGTCACAATATGACGCATAACGACATATACTGTTATAACGTATGACGTTATATTGCATTGCTATATGACGTATAACGTTATGGACTATTACGTTACAACCTATAACGTTATACTGCGTCACTATATGACGTATAACGTTATATACTATTACGTTATAAGGTATAACAATATATTGCATCACAAGATGAAGTATAACATTATATACTATTACGTTATAAGGTATAACGTTATATTGCTTCGCTATATGAAGTATAACCTTATATACTATTACATTATAAGGTATAACGATATATTGCACCACTATATGGCGTATAACGTCATATTCTATTATGTTATATCCTATAACGTTGTACTGCATCACTATATGACGTATAACGTCATACACTATTACATTATAACTTATAACGTTATGGAGTATTACCTTATAACTTATAACGGTTTATACTATTATGTTATAACGCATAACGCTATATTGCATCACTATATCACTTATAACGTTATATTGCATCACTATATGAAGTATAACCTTATATACTATTACGTTATAAGGTATAACGATATATTGCACCACTTTATGACGTATAACGTCATATACTATTACGTTATAACCTATAACGTTATACTACATCACTATATGACGTATAACGTTATATGCTATTACATTATAAGGTATAACGATATATTGCATCACTATATGAAGTATAACCTTATATACTATTACGTTTATAACGCATAACGATATATTGCATCACTATATCACTTATAACTTTATATTGCATCACTATATGACGTATAACGTTATATACTATTACGTTATAAGGTATAACGTTATATTGCATCACTATATCACTTATAACGTTATATTGCTTCACTATATGAAGCGTAACGTTATATACTAGTACGTTATAACGCATAACGTTATATTGCATCACTATATGACGTATAACGTTATGGAGTATTACGTTTTAACGTATAACGTTATATACTATTACGTTATAACGCATAACGTTATATTGCATCACTATATCACTTATAACGTTATATTGCATCACGATATCACTTATAACGTTATATTGCATCACTATATGACGCATAGTGTCATATACTATTACATTATATCTTATAACGTTATAGAGTATTACGCTATAACGTATGACTACATATTGTATCACTATATGACGAATAACGTCATATACTTTTACGTTATAACGTATAACGGTATATTGCATCACTATATGACGCATAAAGTTATGGAGCATTACGTTACAACGTATAACGACATATTGCATGACTATGTGACGTATAACGTTATATACTATTGCGTTATAACCTATAACGTTATACTGCATCACTACATGACGTATAACGCTATATACTATTACGGTATAACGTATAACGATATATTGCATCACTATTTGACGTATAACGTTATATACTCTTTCGTTATAACGGATAACGATATCTTTCATCACTATGTGACGTATAACGTTGTATACTATTGCGTTAGAACCTATAACGTTATACTGCGTCTCTATATGACGTATAACGATATATACTATTACGATATAAGGTATAACGATATAATGCGTCACTATATGAAGTATAACCTTATGTACTATTACGCTATAAGGTATAACAATATATTGCACCACTATATGACGTATAACGTCGTATAATATTACGTTATAACCTATAACGTTGTACCGCATCACTATATGACGTATAACGTTATATACTATTACGTTATAAGGTAATACGTTATATTGCATCACTATATCACTTATAACGTTATATAGCATCCCTATATGACGTATAACGTTATGAACTATTACGTTATAACGTATAGGGTTGAAGAGTATTACCTTATATCGTATAACGATTTAAACTATTACGTTATATCGCATAACCTTATATTGCATCACTATATCACTTATAACGTTATATTGCATCACTATTTCGCTTATAACGTTATATTGTACCACTATATCACTTATAACTTTATATTGTATCACTATATCACTTATAACGTTATATTGCTCCGCTATATGACGTATAACGTCATATACTATTACGTTATAACCTATAACGTTGTATTGCATCACTATATGCGGTATAACGTTATATACTATTACGTTATAAGATATAACGTTATATTGCATCACTATATCACTTATAGCGTTATATTGCATCACTATATGAAGTATAACGTTATATACTAGTACGTTATAACGCATAACGTTATATTGCATCACTATATCACTTATAACGTTATATTGCACCGCTATATGACGTATAACGTCATATACTATTACGTTATAACCTATGACGTTGTACTGCATCACTATATGAAGTATAACGTTATATACTAGTACGTTATAACGCATAACGTTATATTGCATCACTATATCACTTATAACGTTATATTGCATCACTATATGACGCATAACGTCATATACTATTACATTATAACTTATAACGTTATAGAGTATTTCGCTGTAACGTATGACTACATATTGCATCACTATATGACTAATAACGTCATATACTGTTACGTTATAACGTATAACGGTATATTGCATTACTATATGACGCATAACGTTATGGAGCATTACGTTACAGCGTATAACGACATATTGCATGACTATGTGACGTATAACGTTATATACTATTGCGTTATAACCTATAACGATATACTGCATCACTATATGACGCATAACGGTATATACTATTACGTTATAACGTATACCGATATATTGCATCACTATTTGACGTATAACCTTATATACTATTACATTATATGGTATAACGATATATTGCTCCACTATATGACGTATAACGTCATATACTATTGCGTTATAACCTATAACGTTATACTGCATCACTATATGACGTATAACGTTATATACTATTACGTTATAAGATATAACGATATATTGCTTGACTATATGAAGTATAACCTTATATACTATTACATTATAAGGTATAACGATATATTGCACCACTATATGTCGTATAGCGTCCCATACTATTACGTTATAACCTATAACGTTGTACTGCATCACTATATGACGTATAACGTTATATACTATTACGCTATAAGGTATAACGTTATATTTGCAACACTATATCACTTATAACGTTATATTGCATCACTATATGACGTATAAAGTTATGGAGTATTGCGTTTTAACGTATAACGTTATATTGCATCACTGTATGACGTATAACGTTTTGGAGTATTACGTTACAACGTATAACGATATATTGCATCACTATGTGACGTATAACGTTATATACTATTACGTTATAACCTATAACGTTGTACTGCGTCACAATATGACGCATAACGACATATACTGTTATAACGTATGACGTTATATTGCATTGCTATATGACGTATAACGTTATACTGCGTCACTATATGACGTATAACGTTATATACTATTACGTTATAAGGTATAACAATATATTGCATCACAAGATGAAGTATAACATTATATACTATTACGTTATAAAGTATAACGTTATATTGCTTCGCTATATGAAGTATAACCTTATATACTATTACATTATAAGGTATAACGATATATTGCACCACTATATGGCGTATAACGTCATATTCTATTATGTTATATCCTATAACGTTGTACTGCATCACTATATGACGTATAACGTCATACACTATTACATTATAACTTATAACGTTATGGAGTATTACCTTATAACTTATAACGGTTTATACTATTATGTTATAACGCATAACGCTATATTGCATCACTATATCACTTATAACGTTATATTGCATCACTATATGAAGTATAACCTTATATACTATTACGTTATAAGGTATAACGATATATTGCACCACTTTATGACGTATAACGTCATATACTATTACGTTATAACCTATAACGTTATACTACATCACTATATGACGTATAACGTTATATGCTATTACATTATAAGGTATAACGATATATTGCATCACTATATGAAGTATAACCTTATATACTATTACGTTATAACGCATAACGATATATTGCATCACTATATCACTTATAACTTTATATTGCATCACTATATGACGTATAACGTTATATACTATTACGTTATAAGGTATAACGTTACATTGCATCACTATATCACTTATAACGTTATATTGCTTCACTATATGAAGCGTAACGTTATATACTAGTACGTTATAACGCATAACGTTATATTGCATCACTATATGACGTATAACGTTATGGAGTATTACGTTTTAACGTATAACGTTATATACTATTACGTTATAACGCATAACGTTATATTGCATCACTATATCACTTATAACGTTATATTGCATCACGATATCACTTATAACGTTATATTGCATCACTATATGACGCATAGTGTCATATACTATTACATTATATCTTATAACGTTATAGAGTATTACGCTATAACGTATGACTACATATTGTATCACTATATGACGAATAACGTCATATACTTTTACGTTATAACGTATAACGGTATATTGCATCACTATATGACGCATAAAGTTATGGAGCATTACGTTACAACGTATAACGACATATTGCATGACTATGTGACGTATAACGTTATATACTATTGCGTTATAACCTATAACGTTATACTGCATCACTACATGACGTATAACGTTATATACTATTACGGTATAACGTATAACGATATATTGCATCACTATTTGACGTATAACGTTATATACTCTTACGTTATAACGGATAACGATATCTTTCATCACTATGTGACGTATAACGTTATATACTATTGCGTTAGAACCTATAACGTTATACTGCGTCTCTATATGACGTATAACGATATATACTATTACGATATAAGGTATAACGATATAATGCGTCACTATATGAAGTATAACCTTATGTACTATTACGCTATAAGGTATAACGATATATTGCACCACTATATGACGTATAACGTCGTATAATATTACGTTATAACCTATAACGTTGTACCGCATCACTATATGACGTATAACGTTATATACTATTACGTTATAAGGTAATACGTTATATTGCATCACTATATCACTTATAACGTTATATAGCATCCCTATATGACGTATAACGTTATGAACTATTACGTTATAACGTATAGGGTTGAAGAGTATTACCTTATATCGTATAACGATTTAAACTATTACGTTATATCGCATAACCTTATATTGCATCACTATATCACTTATAACGTTATATTGCATCACTATATCGCTTATAACGTTATATTGTACCACTATATCACTTATAACTTTATATTGTATCACTATATCACTTATAACGTTATATTGCTCCGCTATATGACGTATAACGTCATATACTATTACGTTATAACCTATAACGTTGTATTGCATCACTATATGCGGTATAACGTTATATACTATTACGTTATAAGATATAACGTTATATTGCATCACTATATCACTTATAGCGTTATATTGCATCACTATATGAAGTATAACGTTATATACTAGTACGTTATAACGCATAACGTTATATTGCATCATTATATCACTTATAACGTTATATTGCACCGCTATATGACGTATAACGTCATATACTATTACGTTATAACCTATGACGTTGTACTGCATCACTATATGAAGTATAACGTTATATACTAGTACGTTATAACGCATAACGTTATATTGCATCACTATATCACTTATAACGTTATATTGCATCACTATATGACGCATAACGTCATATACTATTACATTATAACTTATAACGTTATAGAGTATTTCGCTGTAACGTATGACTACATATTGCATCACTATATGACTAATAACGTCATATACTGTTACGTTATAACGTATAACGGTATATAGCATTACTATATGACGCATAACGTTATGGAGCATTACGTTACAGCGTATAACGACATATTGCATGACTATGTGACGTATAACGTTATATACTATTGCGTTATAACCTATAACGATATACTGCATCACTATATGACGCATAACGGTATATACTATTACGTTATAACGTATACCGATATATTGCATCACTATTTGACGTATAACCTTATATACTATTACATTATATGGTATAACGATATATTGCTCCACTATATGACGTATAACGTCATATACTATTGCGTTATAACCTATAACGTTATACTGCATCACTATATGACGCATAACGTTATATACTATTACGTTATAAGATATAACGATATATTGCTTGACTATATGAAGTATAACCTTATATACTATTACATTATAAGGTATAACGATATATTGCACCACTATATGTCGTATAGCGTCCCATACTATTACGTTATAACCTATAACGTTGTACTGCATCACTATATGACGTATAACGTTATGTACTATTACGCTATAAGGTATAACGTTATATTTGCAACACTATATCACTTATAACGTTATATTGCATCACTATATGACGTATAAAGTTATGGAGTATTGCGTTTTAACGTATAACGTTATATTGCATCACTGTATGACGTATAACGTTTTGGAGTATTACGTTACAACGTATAACGATATATTGCATCACTATGTGACGTATAACGTTATATACTATTACGTTATAACCTATAACGTTGTACTGCGTCACAATATGACGCATAACGACATATACTGTTATAACGTATGACGTTATATTGCATTGCTATATGACGTATAACGTTATACTGCGTCACTATATGACGTATAACGTTATATACTATTACGTTATAAGGTATAACAATATATTGCATCACAAGATGAAGTATAACATTATATACTATTACGTTATAAAGTATAACGTTATATTGCATCGCTATATGAAGTATAACCTTATATACTATTACATTATAAGGTATAACGATATATTGCACCACTATATGGCGTATAACGTCATATTCTATTATGTTATATCCTATAACGTTGTACTGCATCACTATATGACGTATAACGTCATACACTATTACATTATAACTTATAACGTTATGGAGTATTACCTTATAACTTATAACGGTTTATACTATTATGTTATAACGCATAACGCTATATTGCATCACTATATCACTTATAACGTTATATTGCATCACTATATGAAGTATAACCTTATATACTATTACGTTATAAGGTATAACGATATATTGCACCACTTTATGACGTATAACGTCATATACTATTACGTTATAACCTATAACGTTATACTACATCACTATATGACGTATAACGTTATATGCTATTACATTATAAGGTATAACGATATATTGCATCACTATATGAAGTATAACCTTATATACTATTACGTTATAACGCATAACGATATATTGCATCACTATATCACTTATAACTTTATATTGCATCACTATATGACGTATAACGTTATATACTATTACGTTATAAGGTATAACGTTATATTGCATCACTATATCACTTATAACGTTATATTGCTTCACTATATGAAGCGTAACGTTATATACTAGTACGTTATAACGCATAACGTTATATTGCATCACTATATGACGTATAACGTTATGGAGTATTACGTTTTAACGTATAACGTTATATACTATTACGTTATAACGCATAACGTTATATTGCATCACTATATCACTTATAACGTTATATTGCATCACGATATCACTTATAACGTTATATTGCATCACTATATGACGCATAGTGTCATATACTATTACATTATATCTTATAACGTTATAGAGTATTACGCTATAACGTATGACTACATATTGTATCACTATATGACGAATAACGTCATATACTTTTACGTTATAACGTATAACGGTATATTGCATCACTATATGACGCATAAAGTTATGGAGCATTACGTTACAACGTATAACGACATATTGCATGACTATGTGACGTATAACGTTATATACTATTGCGTTATAACCTATAACGTTATACTGCATCACTACATGACGTATAACGTTATATACTATTACGGTATAACGTATAACGATATATTGCATCACTATTTGACGTATAACGTTATATACTCTTACGTTATAACGGATAACGATATCTTTCATCACTATGTGACGTATAACGTTATATACTATTGCGTTAGAACCTATAACGTTATACTGCGTCTCCATATGACGTATAACGATATATACTATTACGATATAAGGTATAACGATATAATGCGTCACTATATGAAGTATAACCTTATGTACTATTACGCTATAAGGTATAACGATATATTGCACCACTATATGACGTATAACGTCGTATAATATTACGTTATAACCTATAACGTTGTACCGCATCACTATATGACGTATAACGTTATATACTATTACGTTATAAGGTAATACGTTATATTGCATCACTATATCACTTATAACGTTATATAGCATCCCTATATGACGTATAACGTTATGAACTATTACGTTATAACGTATAGGGTTGAAGAGTATTACCTTATATCGTATAACGATTTAAACTATTACGTTATATCGCATAAATAATTTTTCGTTTTAATCTTTATTTAATTTGAACAGTGTAAACAACAGTGTGTCCGGACGTGTTTAACAATTCGAAATTCTAACACAAAAACTTGAGCCAACTATTGTTTCAATTCTAACTGACTAATAACAATTATTTTATAATTCGATCTGACTAATAACATTTATATCTCGTAATTCTTAAACTCGAACTGGAACGAACAATTATTCTCTAATCCTAACTTAAATTCTAATTAAATCAACTGAACGAACTGATATCAGACTCACTCAAATTCAATTGAACGACTAACAATTACTCTCCTTATTTTCGCTAAATTCTCCTGAACCAACTAATCACAATTGCTCTATCCTATTTCTTTATTCTAACTGAATTACTCTTCTTTAATTTCGTTAAATTCTCCCGAACGCTAACAATTTCTCTGACTATATTCTAACTGAACCAACTAATGGCAGTTACTCTCTTTTCACAATCACTCTGATTGTTGTAACTGAACCACTAACAATTAATCGCTAACGCTAACGCTAACAATTAATCTGACTCTTCTTTATTTTTCGCTAAATTCTCCCGAACGCTAACAATTACTCTCTTCTATTCCTTTATTCAACTGACCCGCTAACAATTACTCTCTTCTATTCCTTTATTCAACTGACCCGCTAACAATTACTCTGATTTGAATTGTGTCGCTACGCTTTTTATAATGACATCCCCAATGGGATGACAGTCACGTGACAGTTCGTTCCGGTGGGAATCGCAATGCTGCAGGTTTTTAGAGTTTCCATGAGAGAACGTGGATTTTGATGATTACAGGTTATGTTGAGTGATGGACACAAAAGCGTCCGCGCCTGTGCGAACTGTGTGAGTATGTGTTTTTAGTATTCTATCTCGTTTCGCATGTTGTTTGTTTCCTTAAACTTGTGAATTTGTTTTAGCGCAAGAGGAAGAAGATATGTGAATGGTACGAGATGACGTGATCGACGTGCGTGTGTGAATATGTGCGAGGGATGATGCTGAAGTGGCGGTTTTCCATCCAAATAGGCACAGTGGCACCTTCGTTGGCGTCGTGTCCTGATGATCTTTTGACAATTTGGTTTTATTTGACAATATGAGATATATTTTGCTCCTTGTAGATTTATATGTCCATATTTGCTATATATTAAATCGTGTATATTTTATATTACTTTCTTGTTATTAGGTTATTAGTTGTGTAACTCCAGTTTCTGATCTATGGAAAGTGGTGAAACGTCTTCACGAAATACAATTTCATTCGTTTTCCTCCCTTGCATTGGCACGCTGTGAGTGGTGTCGACTTCCAGATGAGGTTTGTGCATCTTGATTATTATGCATTTAATGATAGATACTTTGTCAGAGGTTCCCATGCGGATTGTCTCGGTGTGTATCTTGTTATGATTTCTTTTATTTAGTTCATCCTGCTTCTTTCGTGTTTTATTCACTGCATATGATATTTCAGTGCAAGAAGAAGAAGAATTGTAAAGAATCCGTAAGTGGCCCTAGAAGACGCAGTCATCGTGTGAGGTGTTGTCGGCAGGAACGAAGAGTCGAAGTTGTTGAAGAAGTCGTGTGACATTTGTATTGTTTCCGGTTATATACAACGCTATTTCACATATCTATGTATATATATATATATTATTATATTATTATATATTATTATACTAAATCTTCAGTTGGTTTAGTTGAATGTTCAGTAATGTAATTTTTACAAGGTGGTTTTGTATATTAGATGAGTAATTGTTCGATATAATAACATGGGTATATATATATATATACATTTCACAATGTAATTTTCCATTATGTAAAATATATATATGCATATGTATATGTGCGCGTATTGTTATTCTCATTGTTTCTCGGATCGTTAATTGGTTGAATATTCCATAATGTGGATTTCGTATATAATTCTCTAGGTTCGTAGAAATGTAAATCTATATATTTATTTCTTTGCGTTTTAATGGTTTAATAATCTATACATACATATATATATATATATATATATATATATATATATATATATATATATTATGAATTTTTCCCAAAGATACGCGTACGCATGTGTATATCTATATATGTGTGTGTCGCAGAGTAATCTTGTATACAATTTTCACTTTTATTAGAATGCTGATGTAGTGTAGTATATTTTATTTCTTTTATATTTTATTAGATTACCAATTATTCAGATTCACGAAGTAGGTCACACACACAGATATGCATACACGTGTGTGTATATACATGTGTTTTCGCAGAGAAATCTCATACATTTGAATCGCGGCTTGTTTTATTTATTGGTTCATTTAATTATTTCATTTTATTTGTATTTTATATGTCATTGCTGATTGGTTGTAGTGTTTCTTCTTATTGATTCATTTATTTCATTTTGATTGTCTGTCGTATAATTCTTTTTATTTTGATTGGTTAGTTATTAGTTAATTTATTATTATTGGTCCTGTTTAATTATTCATAAGTTATTGGTTCGTGGCGTCACGTGCGGAACGCGGGACGTGACAATATCACTTATAACGTTATGTTGCAACGGTATATCACTTATAACGTTATAATGCATCACTATATGATGTATAACGTTTATACTATTACGTTATAATTTATAACGTTATAGTGCATCACTATATAACGTATAACGTTATGGAGTATTACGTTGTAACGTATAACGTTATGTAGCATCACTATATGACTTATAACGTTAAATTGCGTCACTATATGACGTATATCGTTATATACTATTTCGTTATAACGGATAACGATATATTTCATCACTATGTGACGTATAACTTTATATACTATTACGTTCTAATGCATAACGTTATATTGCATCACTATATGACGTATAACGTTATAAACTATTACGTTATAGCGTATAACGATATATTGCACCACTATATGACGTATCACTTTATATTGCATCACTATATGACGTACAACGTTATATACCATTACGTTAGAAGGTATAACGATATATTGCATCACTATATGACGTATTACTCTATATTGCATCTCTATATGTCGTATAACGTTATATACTATTACGTTATAGCGTATAACGATATACTGCACCACTATATGACGTATCACTTTATATTGCATCACTATATGACGTACAACGTTATATACTATTACGTTATAAGGTACAACGATAGATTGCACCACTATATGACGTATAACTTTATATTGCATCACTATATCACGTATAACGTTATGGAGTATTACGTTATAACGTATAACGACATAATGCATTACTATGTGACGTGTGACGTTATATACTATTACGCTATAACCTACAACGTTATACTGCATCACTATATGACGTACAACGTTATATACTATTACGTTATAAGGTATAACGATATATTGCATCACTATATCACTTATAACGTTATATTGCATTTCTATATGACGTATAACGATATAGACTATTACGTTATAACGTATAACATTATATTGCATCTCTATATGACGTATAACGTTATATTGCATCACTATATCACTTATAACGTTATATTGCATTACTATATGACGTATAACGTTATATACTATTACGTTATAACGCCCAACGTCATATTGCATCACTATATCACTTATAACGTTATATTGCATCACTATGTGACGTATAACGTTATATACTATTACGTTATAATTAATAACGTTATATTGCACCACTATATGACGTATAACGTTATATACTATTACGTTATTACCTATAACGTTATACTGCATCACTATATGACGTATAACGTCATATACTGTTATAACGTATAACGTTATCTTACATTACTATATGACGTATAACGTTATATGCTATTACGTTATAAGGTATAAAGATATATTGCATCACTATATGAAGTATAACCTTATATACTATTACGTTATAAGGTATAACGATTTATTGCATCACTATATGAAGTATAACCTTATATACTATTACGTTATAAGGTATAACGATTTATTGCATCACTATATGAAGTATAACCTTATATACTATTACTTTATTAGTAATAACGATGTATTGCACCACAATATGACGTATAATGTCATATACTATTACGTTATAACCTATAACGATGTACTGCATCACTATATGACGAATAACGTCATATACTGTTACGTTATAACGTATAACGTTATATTGCATTACTATATGACGCATAACGTTATGGAGCATTACGTTACAACGTATAACGACGTATTGCATTACTATGTGACGTATAACGTTATACTGCATCACTATATGACGTATAACGTTATATACTATTACGATATAAGGCATAGCGGTATATAGCATCACTATATCACTTATAACGTTATATTGCATCACTATATCTCTTATAACGTTATATTGCATCACTATGTGATGTATAACGTTATATACTATTACGTTATAACGCATAACGTTATATTGCATCACTATATCACTTATAACGTTATGGAGTATTACGTTACAACGTATAACGATATATTGCATCACTATGTGACGTATAACGTTATATACTATTACGTTATAACGCATAACGTTATATTGCATCACTATATCACTTATAACGTTATATCGCAACACTATATGACGCATAACATCATATACTATTACATTATAACGTATAACGTTATAGAGTATTACGCCATAACGTATACCTACATATTGCATCACTATATGACGCATAAGGTCATATACTGTTACGTTATAACGTATAACGTTATATTGCATTACTATAGGACGCATAACGTTATGGAGCATTACGTTACAACGTATATCGACATATTGCATTACTATGTGACGTATAACGTTACAAACTATTACGTTATAATGCATAACGTTATATTGCACCACTATATGACCTATAACGTTATATACTACTACGTTATAACGGATAACGATATATTTCATCACTATGTGACGTATAACGTTATATACTAGTACGTTATAACGCATAACGTTATATTGCATCATTATCTCACTTATAACGTTATATTGCATCACTATATGTCGCATAACGTCATATACTATTACATTATAACGTATAACGTTACAGAGTATTACGCCATAACGTATGCCTACATATTGCATCACTATATGACGCATAAGGTCATATACTGTTACGTTATAACGTATAACGTTATATTGCATTACTATATGACTTATAACGTTATGGAGTATTACGTTACAACCTATAACGTTATACTGCGTCTCTATATGACATATAACGTTATATACTATTACGTTATAAGGTATTTCGATATATTGCATCACTATATGAAGTATAACCTTATATACTCTTACGTTGTAAGGTATAACGGTATATTGCATCACTATATGAAGTATAAGCTTATATACTATTACGCTATAAGGTATAACGATATATTGCACCACTATATGACGTTAGCGTCATATACTATTACGTTATAACCTATAACGATGTACTGCATCACTATATGACATATAACGTTATATACTATTACGTTATAAGGTATAACGATATATTGCATCACTATATGAAGAATAAGCATATATACTATTACGTTAAAAGGTATAACGGTATATTGCACCACTATATGACGTATAACGTCATATACCATTACGCTATAACCTATAACGTTGTACTGCATCACTATATGACGTATAACGTTATATACTATTACGTTATAAGGTATAACGTTATATTGCATCACTATATCACTTATAACGTTATATAGCATCCCTATATGACGTATAACGTTATGAACTATTACGTTATGACGTATAGCGTTATAGAGTATTACCTTATACCGTATAACGATTTATACTATTACGTTATAACGCATAACGTTATATTGCATCACTATATCACTTATAACGTTATGTTGCATCACTATATCAGTTATGACGTTTATACTATTACGTTATAATTTATAACTTTATATTGCATCACTATATGACTCATAACGTTATGGAGTATTACGTTTTAACGTATAACGTTATATTGCATTATTATATGACGTATAATGTTACGGCGTATTACGTTACAATGTATAACGATATATTGCATCACTATGTGACGTATAACGTTATATGCTATTACGTTATAACGCCTAACGTTATAATGCATCACTATATCACTTATCACGTTATATTGCACCACTATATGACGTATAACGTCATATACTATTACGTTATAACCTATAACGTATTACGTTATATTGCATTACTATATGACGTATAACGTTATGGAGTATTACGTTACAATCTATAACGTTGTACTGCATCACTATATGACGTATAACGTTATATACTATTACGTTATAAGGTATAACGTTATATTGCATCACTATATCACTTATAATGTTATATTGCATCACTATATGACGCATAACGTCATATACTATTACATTATAACGTATAACGTTACAGAGTATTACGCTATAACGTATGACTACATATTGTATCACTATATGACGAATAACGTCATATACTGTTATAACGTATAACGTTATATTGCAGTACTATATAACGTATAACGTTATGGAGTATTACGTTACAACCTATAACGTTATACTACGTCACTCTATGGCGTATAACGTTATATACTATTACGTTGTTACCTATAACGTTATACTGCATCACTAAGTGACATATAACGTCATATACTGTTATAACTTATAACGTTATATTGCACCACTATATGACGTACAACGTCATATACTATTACGTTATAACCTATTACGATGTACTGCATCACTATATGACGTATAACGTTATTTACTATTACGTTGTTACCTATAACGTTATACTGCATCACTATATGACGTATAACGTCATATACTGTTATAACGTATAACGTTATATTGCAGTCCTTATGACGTATAACGTTATGGAGTATCACGTTACAACCTATAACGTTATACTGCGTCACTATATGGCGTACAACGTTATATACTATTACGTTGTTACCTATAACGTTATACTGCATCACTATATGACGTATAACGTCATATACTGTTATAACGTATAACGTTATATTGCATTACTATATGACGTATAACGTTATGGAGTATTACGTTACAACCTATAACGTTGTACTGCATCACTATATGACGTATAACCTTATATACTATTACGTTATAAGGTATAACGATATATTGCACCACTATATGACGTATAGCGTCATATACTATTACGTTATAACCTATAACGATGTACTGCATCACTATATGACGTATAACGTTATATACTTTTACGTTATAAGGTATAACGAGATATTGCATCACTATATGAGGAATAAGCTTATATACTATTACGTTATAAGGTATAACGGTATATTACTCCACTATATGACGTATAACGTCATATACCATTACGCTATAACCTATAACGTTGTACTGCATCACTATATGACGTATAACGTTATATACTATTACGTTATAATTTATAACGTCATATTGCATCACTATATGACGTATAACGTCATATACCATTACGTTATTACCTATAACGTTATACTGCACCACTATATGACGTATAACGTCATATACTGTTATGACGCATAACGTTACATCGCATTACTATATGACGTACAACGTTATGGAGTATCACGTTACAACCTATAACGTTATACTGCGTCACTATATGGCGTACAACGTTATATACTATTACGTTATAACCTATAACGATGTACTGCATCACTATATGACGTATAACGTTATATACTATTACGTTATAACGCATAACGTTATATTGCATCGCTATCTCACTTATAACGTTCTAATGCATCACTATATGATGTATAACGTTATATACTATTACGTTATAAGGTATAACGTTATATTGCACCACTATGTCACTTATAACGTTTTATAGCATCCCTATATGACGTATAACGTTATGAACTATTACGTTATGACGTATTGCGTTATAGAGTATTACCTTATATCGTATAACGATTTATACTATTATGTTATAACGCATAACGTTATATTGCATCACTATATCACTTATAACGTTACGTTGCATCACTATATCACTTATAACGTTTATACTATTACGTTATAATTTATAACGTTATATTGCATCACTATATGACGTATACCGTCATATACTATTATAACGTATAACGTTATAGAGTATTACGCCATAACGTATGCCTACATATTGCATCACTATATGACGAATAACGTCATATACAGTTACGTTATAACGTATAACGTTATATTGCATTACTATAGGACGCATAACGTTATGGAGCATTACCTTACAACGTATAACGACATATTTCATTACGATGAGACGTACAACGTTACAAACTATTACGTTATAATGCATAACGTTATATTGCACCACTATATGACGTATAACGTCATATACTATTACGTTATAACCTATAACGATATATTGCATCACTATATGAAGTATAACCTTATATACTCTTACGTTATAAGGTATAACGATATATTGCATCACTATATGAAGTATAACCTTATATACTATCACATTATAAGGTATAACGTTATATTGCTTCACTATATGATGTATAACGTTTATACTATTACGTTATAAGGTATAACGATATATTGCATCACTATATGATGTCTAACGTTTATACTATTACGATATAAGGTATAACGTTATATTGCATCACTATATGATGTATAACTTTTATACTATTACGTTATATCCTATAACGATGTACTGCATCAGTAAATGACGTATAACGTTATATACTATTACGTTAGAAGGTATAACGTTATATACTATTACGTTATAAGGTATACCGTTATATACTATTACGTTATAAGGTATAACGTTATATTGCATCACTATATCACTTATAACGTTATATTGCATCACTATATGATGTATAACGTTTATACTATTACGTTATAACTTATAACATTATATTGCATCACTATATGACGTATAACGTTATGGAGTATTACGTTTTATCGTATAACGTTATATTGCATTACTATATGACGTATAACGTTATGGAGTATTACGTTACAACCTATAATGTTATACTGCGTCACTATATGACGTATAACGTTATATACTATTACGTTATAAGGTATAACGATATATTGCATCACTATATGAAGTATAACCTTATATACTATCACATTATAAGGTATAACGTTATATTGCTTCACTATATGATGTATAACGTTTATACTATTACGTTATAACTTATAACGTTATATTGCATCACTATATGACGTATAACGTTATAGAGTATTACGTTACAACCTATAATGTTATACTGCGTCACTATATGACGTATAACGTTATATACTATCACGTTATAAGGTATAACGATATAATGCATCACAATATGAAGTATAACCTCATATAGTATTACGTTATAAGGTATAACGATATATTGCATCACTATATGAAGTATAACCTTATATATTATTACATTATAAGGTATAACGATATATTGCACCACTATATGACGTATAACGTCATATACTATTATGTTATAACCTATAACGATGTACTGCATCACTATATGACGTATAACGTTATATACTATTACGTTATAAGGTATAACGTTACATTGCATCACTATATCACTTATAACGTTATATTGCATCACTATATGATGTATAACGTTTATACTATTACGTTATAACTTATAACATTATATTGCATCACTATATGACGTATAACGTTATGGAGTATTACGTTTTATCGTATAACGTTATATTGCATCACTATATCACTTATAACGTTATATTGCATCACTATATGAAGTATAACCTTATATAATATTACGTTATAACGCATAACGTTATATTGCATCACTATATCACTTACAACGTTATGTTGCATCACTATATCACGTATAACGTTATGGAGTATTACGTTATATTGTATAGCGTCATATTGCATTACTATGTGGCGTATAACGTTATATACTATTACTTTATAACGTATAACGATATATTGCACCACTATATGACGTATAACTTTATATTGCATCTCTATATGACGTATAACGTTATATACTATTACGTTATAACGTATAACGATATATTGCCCCCTTATATGACGTATCACTCTATATTGCATCACTATGTGAAGTATAACGCTATATACTATTACGTTATAACGTATAACCATATACTGCATCACTATATGACGTATAACGATATAGACTATTACGTTACAACCTATAACGTTATACTGCGTCACTATATGACGTATAACGTTATATACCATTACGTTATAAGGTATAACGATATATTGCATCACTATATGAAGTATAACCTTATATACTATTACATTATAAGGTATAACGATATATTGCACCACTATATGACGTATAACGTTATATACTATTACGTTATACGGTATAACGTTATATTGCATCACTATATCACTTACAACGTTATATTGCATCACTATACGACGTATAACGTCATATACCGTTACGTTATAACGTATAACGTTATATTGCATCTCTATATCACGTATAACGTTACGGAGTATTGCGGTATAACGTATAACGACATAATGCATTACTATGTGACGTATAACGTTATATACTATTACGTCATAAACTATAACGTTATACTGCATCACTATGTGACGTATAACGATATAGACTATTACGTTATAAGGTAAAACGTTATATTGCACCACTATATCACTTATAACGTTATATACTATTACGTTATACGGTATAACGTTATATACCATCACTATATCACTTATGACGTTATACTGCATCACTATATGAAGTATATCGTTATGTACTAGTACGTTATAACCTATAACGTTGTACTGCATCACTATATGACGTATAACTTTTTATACTATTACGTTATAAGCTATAACGTTATATAGCATCACTATATGACTTATAACGTTATATTGCATCACTATATGAAGTATAACGTTATATACTATTACGTTATAACGCATAACGTTATATTGCATCACTATGTGACGTATAGCGATATAGACTATTACGTTATAACGTATAACGCTATATTGCATCACTATAAGACGTATAACGTCATATACTCTTACGTTATAACGTATAACGTTATATTGCATTATTATATCACTTCTAACGTTACGGAGTATTACGTTATAACGTATAACGACATATTGCATTACTATGTGACGTATAACGTTATATACTATTACGCTATAACGTATAACGATATAGTGCACCACTATATGACGAAGAACGTTATATACTATTACGTTATAAGGTATAACGATCTATTGCATCACTATATCACTTATAACGTTATATTGCATCTCTATATGACGTACAACGTTATAGACTATTACGTTATTATGTATAACGTTATATTGCATCTCTATATGACGTATAACGTATTATTGCATCACTATATGACGTATAACGTTTATACTATTACGTTATAAGGTATAACGTTATATAGCATCACTATATGACTTATAACGTTATATTGCATAACTATATGAAGTATAACCTTATATAATATTACGTTATAACGCATAAAGTTATATTGCATCACTATATCGCTTACAACGTTATATTGCATCACTTTATGACGTATAACGTTATGGAGTATTACGTTATAACGTATAGCGACATATTGCATTACTATGTGACGTATAACGTTATATGCTATTACGTTATAAGATATAACGATATATTGCATCACTATATCACTTATAACGTTATATTGCATCTCTATATGACGTATAACGTATTATTGAATCACTATATGACGTATATCGTTGATACTATTACGTTATAACTTATAACGTTATATTGCATCACTATATGAAGTATAACCTTACATACTATTACGTTATAACGCATAACGTTATATTGCATCACTATATCACTTACAACGTTATATTGCATCACTATACGACGTATAACGTCATATACCGTTACGTTATAACGTATAACGTTATATTGCATCTCTATATCACGTATAACGTTACGGAGTATTACGGTATAACATATAACGACATAATGCATTACTATGTGACGTATAACGTTATATTCTATTACGTCATAAACTATAACGTTATACTGCATCACTATGTGACGTATAACTATACAGACTATTACGTTATAAGGTAAAACGTTATATTGCACCACTATATCTCTTATAACGTTATATACTATTACGTTATACGGTATAACGTTATATACCATCACTGTATCACTTATGACGTTATACTGCATCACTATATGAAGTATATCGTTATATACTAGTACGTTATAACCTATAACGTTGTACTGCATCACTATATGACGTATAACGTTATATACTATTACGTTATAACGCATAACGTTATATTGCATCACTATATAACTTACAACGATATATCGCATCACTATACTACGTATAACGTCCTATACTGCTACGTTATAACGTATAACGTTTTATTGCATCTCTATATCACGTATAACGTTACGGAGTATTACGTTATAACGTATAACGACATAATGCACTACTATGTGACGTATAACGTTATATACTATTACGTTATAACGTGTAACGATATATTGCACCACTATATCACTTATAACGTTATACTGCATCACTATATGACGTATAACTGTATATTGCACCACTATATGACTTATAACATTATATTGCATCACTATATGACGTATAACGTTATACACTATTACGTTATAACGTATACCGTTATATTTCATCTCTATATGACGTATCGCTTTATATTGCATCACTATATGTCGTATAACGTTGTACACTATTACGTTATAACGTGTAACGATATATTGCACCACTATATCACTTATAACGTTATACTGCATCACTATATGACGTATAACGTTATATACTATTACGTTATAAGGAATAACGATGTATTGCATCACTATATCACTTATAACGTTATATTGCATCACTATATGAAGTATAACCTTATATAATATTACGTTATAACGCATAACGTTATATTGCATCACTATATCACTTACAACGTTATGTTGCATCACTATATCACGTATAACGTTATGGAGTATTACGTTATATTGTATAGCGTCATATTGCATTACTATGTGGCGTATAACGTTATATACTATTACTTTATAACGTATAACGATATATTGCACCACTATATGACGTATAACTTTATATTGCATCTCTATATGACGTATAACGTTATATACTATTACGTTATAACGTATAACGATATATTGCCCCCTTATATGACGTATCACTCTATATTGCATCACTATGTGAAGTATAACGCTATATACTATTACGTTATAACGTATAACCATATACTGCATCACTATATGACGTATAACGATATAGACTATTACGTTACAACCTATAACGTTATACTGCGTCACTATATGACGTATAACGTTATATACCATTACGTTATAAGGTATAACGATATATTGCATCACTATATGTAGTATAACCTTATATACTATTACATTATAAGGTATAACGATATATTGCACCACTATATGACGTATAACGTTATATACTATTACGTTATACGGTATAACGTTATATTGCATCACATATAACGTTATATAGCATCCCTATATGACGTATAACGTTATTAACTATTACGTTATAACGTATAGCGTTATAGAGCATTACCTTATATCGTACAACGATTTATACTATTACGTTATAACGCATAACGTTATATTGCATCACTATATCACTTATAACGTTATATTGCATCACTATATGCAGTATAACCTTACATACTATTACGTTATAACGCATAACGTTATATTGCATCACTATATCACTTACAACGTTATATTGCATCACTATACGACGTATAACGTCATATACCGTTACGTTATAACGTATAACGTTATATTGCATCTCTATATCACGTATAACGTTACGAAGTATTGCGGTATAACGTATAACGACATAATGCATTACTATGTGACGTATAACGTTATATACTATTACGTCATAAACTATAACGTTATACTGCATCACTATGTGACGTATAACGATATAGACTATTACGTTATAAGGTAAAACGTTATATTGCACCACTATATCACTTATAACGTTATATACTATTACGTTATACGGTATAACGTTATATACTATCACTATATCACTTATGACGTTATACTGCATCACTATATGAAGTATATCGTTATGTACTAGTACGTTATAACCTATAACGTTGTACTGCATCACTATATGACGTATAACTTTTTATACTATTACGTTTTAAGCTATAACGTTATATAGCATCACTATATGACTTATAACGTTATATTGCATCACTATATGAAGTATAACGTTATATACTATTACGTTATAACGCATAACGTTATATTGCATCACTATGTGACGTATAGCGATATAGACTATTACGTTATAACGTATAACGCTATATTGCATCACTATAAGACGTATAACGTCATATACTCTTACGTTATAACGTATAACGTTATATTGCATTATTATATCACTTCTAACATTACGGAGTATTACGTTATAACGTATAACGACATATTGCATTACTATGTGACGTATAACATTATATACTATTACGCTATAACGTATAACGATATATTGCACCACTATATGACGAAGAACGTTATATACTATTACGTTATAAGGTATAACGATCTATTGCATCACTATATCACTTATAACGTTATATACTATTACGTTATACGGTATAACGTTATATACCATCACTATATCACTTATGACGTTATACTGCATCACTATATGAAGTATATCGTTATATACTAGTACGCTATAACCTATAACGTTGTACTGCATCACTATATGACGTATAACCTTATATAATATTACGTTATAACGCATAAAGTTATATTGCATCACTATATCGCTTACAACGTTATATTGCATCACTATATGACGTATAACGTTATGGAGTATTACGTTATATCGTATAGCGACATATTGCATTACTATGTGACGTATAACGTTATATGCTATTACGTTATAAGATATAACGATATATTGCATCACTATATCACTTATAACGTTATATTGCATCTCTATATGACGTATAACGTATTATTGAATCACTATATGACGTATAACGTTGATACTATTACGTTATAACTTATAACGTTATATTGCATCACTATATGAAGTATAACCTTACATACTATTACGTTATAACGCATAACGTTATATTGCATCACTATATCACTTACAACGTTATACTGCATCACTATGTGACGTATAACTATATAGACTATTACGTTATAAGGTAAAACGTTATATTGCACCACTATATCACTTATAACGTTATATACTATTACGTTATACGGTATAACGTTATATACCATCACTATATCACTTATGACGTTATACTGCATCACTATATGAAGTATATCGTTATATACTAGTACGTTATAACCTATAACGTTGTACTGCATCACTATATGACGTATAACGTTATATACTATTACGTTATAACGTGTAACGATATATTGCATCACTATATCACTTATAACGTTATACTGCATCACTATATGACGTATAACTTTATATTGCACCACTATATGACTTATAACATTATATTGCATCAATATATGACGTATAACGTTATACACTATTACGTTATAACGTATACCGTTATATTTCATCTCTATATGACGTATCGCTTTATATTGCATCAGTATATGTCGTATAACGTTATACACTATTACGTTATAACGTGTAACGATATATTGCACCACTATATCACTTATAACGTTATACTGCATCACTATATGACGTATAACGTTATATACTATTACGTTATAAGGTATAACGATGTATTGCATCACTATACCACTTATAACGTTATGTTGCATCACTATATCACGTATAACGTTATGGAGTATTACGTTATATTGTATAGCGTCATATTGCATTACTATGTGGCGTATAACGTTATATACTATTACTTTATAACGTATAACGAAATATTGCACCACTATATGACGTATAACTTTATATTGCATCTCTATATGACGTATAACGTTATATACTATTACGTTATAACGTATAACGATATATTGCCCCCTTATATGACGTATCACTCTATATTGCATCACTATGTGAAGTATAACGCTATATACTATTACGTTATAACGTATAACCATATACTGCATCACTATATGACGTATAACGATATAGACTATTACGTTATAACCTATAACGTTATACTGCACCACTATATGACGTATAACGTTATATACTATAACGTTGTAACTTATAACGTTATATTGCACCACTATATGAAGTATAACTTTATATACTATTACGTTATAACGCATAACGTTATGTTGCATTACTATGTAACTTACAACGTTATATTGCATCACCATATGACGTATAACGTCATATACTGTTACTGTTATATTGCATTACTATATGACGGATAACGTTATGGAGTATTTCGTTACAACCTATAACGTTATACTGCGTCACTATATGACGTATAACGTTACATACCATTACGTTATGAGGTATAACGATATATTGCATCACTATATTTAGTATAACCTTATATACTATTACGTTATAAGGTATAACGATATATTGCACCACAATATGACGTATAACGTTATATACTATTACGTTATAAGGTATAACGTTATATTGCATCACTTATAACGTTATATAGCATCCCTATATGACGTATAACGTTATGAACTATTACGTTATAACGTATAGCGTTATAGAGTATTACGTTATATCGTACAACGATTTATACTGTTACGTTCTAACGCATAACGTTATATTGCATCACTATATCACTTATAACGTTATATTGCATCACTATATGATGTATAAAGTTTATACTATTACGTTATAACTTGTAACGTTATATTGCATTACTATATGACGTATAACGTTGTGGAGTATTACGTTACAACGTATAACGTTATATACTATTACGTTATAACGCATAACGTTATATTGCATCACTATATCACTTATAACGTTATATTGCACCACTATATGACGTATAACGTCATATACTATTACTTTATAACCTATAACGTTTTACTGCATCACTATATGACGTATAACGTTTTATACTATTACGTTATAAGGTGTAACGTTATATAGCATAACTATATTACTTATAACGCTATATTGCATCACTATATGAAGAATAACGTTATATACTATTACGTTATAACGCATAACGTTATATTGCATCACTATGTGACGTATAGCGATATAGACTATTACGTTATAAGGTATAACGCTATATTGCATCACTATAAGACGTATAACGTCATATTCTTTTACGTTATAACGTATAACGTTATATTGCATTATTATATCACTTATAACGTTACGGAGTATTACGTTATAACGTATAACGACATATTGCATTACTATGTGACGTATAACGTTATATACTATTACGCTATAACGAATAACGATATATTGCACCACTATATGACGAAGAACGTTATATACTATTACGTTATAAGGTATAACGATCTATTGCATCACTATATCACTTATAACGCTATATTGCATCACTATAAGACGTATAACGTCATATACCGTTACGTTATAACGTATAACGTTATATTGCATCTCTATATCACGCATAACGTTACGGAGTATTACGGTATAACGTATAACGACATAATGCATTACTATGTGACGTATAACGTTATATACTATTACGTCATAAACTATAACGTTATACTGCATCACTATGTGACGTATAACGATATAGACTATTACGTTATAAGGTAAAACGTTATATTGCACCACTATATCACTTATAACGTTATATTGTATCACTGTATGACGCATAACGTCATATACTGTTATAACATATAACGATATATTGCATTACTATAGGACGCATAACGTTATGGAGCGTTACGTTACAACGTATAACGATATATTTCATCACTATGTGACGTATAACGTTGTATACTATTACGTTATATCCTATAACGATGTACTGCATCACTATATGACGTATAACGTTATATACTATTACCTTATAAGGTAAAACGTTATATTGCACCACTATATCACTTATAACGTTATATTGCACCACTATATGACGTATAGCGTCCTATACTATTACGTTATAACCTATAACGTTGTACTGCATCACTATATGGCGTATAACGATGTATACTATTGCGTTATAAGGTATAACCGTATATTGCATCACTATATGAAGTGTAACCTTATATATTATTACGTTACATGGTACAACGTTATATTGCTCCACTATATCACTTATAACGTTATATAGCATCCCTCTATGAAGTATAACGTTATATACTACAACGTTATAACGTATAACGTTATATTGCATCACTATATCACTTATAACGTTATATTGCATGACTATATGGCGCATAACGTCATATACTATTACATTATAACGTATAACGTTATAGTGTATTACGCCATAACGTATGACTACATATTGCATCACTATATGACGAATAACGTCATATACTATTACGTTATAACCTATAACGTTGTACTGCATCACTATATGACGTATAATGTTATATACAATTACGTTATACGGCATAACGTTATATTGCATCACTATATCACTTATAACGTTATATTGCACCACTATATGACGTATAACGTCATATACTATTACTTTATAACCTATAACGTTTTACTGCATCACTATATGACGTATAACGTTTTATACTATTACGTTATAAGGTATAACGTTATATAGCATCACTATATGACTTATAACGTTATATTGCATCACTATATGAAGTATAACGTTATATACTATTACGTTATAACGCATAACGTTATATTGCATCACTATGTGACGTATAGCGATATAGACTATTACGTTATAACGTATAACGCTATATTGCATCACTATAAGACGTATAACGTCATATACTTTTACGTTATAACGTATAACGTTATATTGCATTATTATATCACTTATAACGTTACGGAGTATTACGTTATAACGTATAACGACATATTGCATTACTATGTGACGTATAACGTTATATACTATTACACTATAACGTATAACGATATATTGCACCACTATATGACGAAGAAAGTTATATACTATTACGTTATAAGGTATAACGATCTATTGCATCACTATATCACTTATAACGTTATATTGCATCTCTATATGACGTACAACGTTATAGACTATTACGTTATAATGTATAACGTTATATTGCATCTCTATATGACGTATAACGTATTATTGCATCACTATATGACGTATAACGTTTATACTATTACGTTATATGGTATAACGTTATATAGCATCACTATATGACTTATAACGTTATATTGCATCACTATATGAAGTATAACCTTATATAATATTACGTTATAACGCATAAAGTTATATTGCATCACTATGTCGCTTACAACGTTATATTGCATCTCTATATGACGTATAACGTATTATTGAATCACTATATGACGTATAACGTTGATACTATTACGTTATAACTTATAACGTTATATTGCATCACTATACGACGTATAACGTCATATACCGTTACGTTATAACGTATAACGTTATATTGCATCTCTATATCACGTATAACGTTACGGAGTATTACGGTATAACGTATAACGACATAATGCATTACTATGTGACGTATAACGTTATATACTATTACATCATAAACTATAACGTTATGCTGCATCACTATGTGACGTATAACGATATAGACTATTACGTTATAAGGTAAAACGTTATATTGCACCACTATATCACTTATAACGTTATATACTATTACGTTATACGGTATAACGTTATATACCATCACTATATCACTTATGACGTTATACTGCATCACTATATGAAGTATATCGTTATATACTAGTACGTTATAACCTATAACGTTGTACTGCATCACTATATGACGTATAACGTTATATACTATTACGTTATGATGTAAAACGTTATATTGCACCACTATATCACTTATAACGTTATATTGTATCACTGTATGACGCATAACGTCATATACTGTTATAACATATAACGATATATTGCATTACTATAGGACGCATAACGTTATGGAGCGTTACGCTACAACGTATAACGGTATATTTCATCACTATGTGACGTATAACGTTGTATACTATTACGTTATATCCTATAACGATGTACTGCATCACTATATGACGTATAACGTTATATACTATTACCTTATAAGGTAAAACGTTATATTGCACCACAATATCACTTATAACGTTATATTGCACCACTATATGACGTGTAGCGTCATATACTATTACGTTATAACCTATAACGTTGTACTGCATCACTATATGGCGTATAACGTTATATACTATTACGTTATTACCTATAACGTTATACTGCATCACTATATGACGTATAACGTCATATACTGTTATAACGTATAACATTATGTTGCATTACTATATGACGTATAACGTTATGGAGTATTACGTTACGACCTATAACGTTATACTGCGTCACTATATGACGTATAACGATGTATACTATTGCGTTATAAGGTATAACGGTATATTGCATCACTATATGAAGTATAACCTTATATATTATTACGTTATAAGGTACAACGTTATATTGCTCCACTATATCACTTATAACGTTATATAGCATCCCTATATGAAGTATAACGTTATATACTACAACGTTATAACGCATAACGTTATATTGCATCACTATATCACTTACAACGTTATATTGCATCACTATATCACTTATAACGTTATACTGCATCACTATATGACGTATAACGTCACATACTATTACGTTACACGTTATAACGTTATATACCATCACTATATCACATATGACGTTATACTGCAACACTATATGAAGTATATCGTTATATACTAGTACGTTATAACGTATAACGTTATATTGTCTCACTATATCACGCATAACGTCATATACTATTACATTATATCGTATAACGTTATAGAGTATTACGCCATAACGTATGACTACATATTGCATCACTATACGACGAATAACGCCATATACTGTTACGTTATGACGTATAACGTTATGGTGTATTACGCCATAACGTATGACTACATATTGCATCACTATATGACGAATAACGTCATACACTGTTACGTTATAACGTTTAACGTTATATTGCATTACTATAGGACGCATAACGTTATGGAGCGTTACGTTACAACGTATAACGACATATTGCATTACTATGTGACGTATACGGTTACATACTATTACGTTATAATGCATAACGTTATATTGCATCACTATATGACGTATAACGTTGTATACTATTACGCTATAACGGATAACGATATATTGCATCACTATGTGACGTATAACGTTATATACAATTACGTTATAACGCATAACGATATATTGCATCACTATATCACTTATAACGTTATATTGCACCACTATATGACGAATAACGTCATATACTATTACGTTATAACCTATAACGTTGTACTGCATCACTATACGACGTATAACGTTATGTACTATTGCGTTATAACCTATAACGTTATACTGCTTCACTATATGACGTATAACGTTATATACTATTACGTTATAACGTATAATGATATATTGCATCACTATGTGACGTATAACGTTATATACTATTACGTTATAACGCACAACGTTATATTGCATCACGATATCACTTATAACGTTATATTGCACCACTATATGACGAATAACGTCATATACTATTACGTTATAACCTATAACGTTGTACTGCATCACTATACGACGTATAACGTTATATACTATTGCGTTATAACCTATAACGCTATACTGCATCACTATATGACTTATAACGTTATATACTATTACGTTATAACGTATAACGATATATTGCATCACTATATGACGTATAACGATATAGACTATTACGTTATAAACGTATGACGATATATTGCATCACTATATGATGTCTAACGTTATATACTATTACGTTATAACGTATAATGCTATATTGCATCACTATATCACTTATAACGTTATATACTATTACATTATACGGTATAACGTTATATACCATCACTATATCTCTTATGACGTTATACTGCATCACTATATGAAGTATATCGTTATATACTAGTACGTTATAACGTATAACGTTATATTGCATCACTATATCACGCATAACGTCATATAATATTACATTATATCGTATAACCTAATAGAGTATTACGCCATAACGTATAACTACATATTGCATCACTATACGACGAATAACGTCATATACTGTTACGTTATGACGTATAACGTTATGGTGTATTACGCCATAACGTATGACTACATATTGCATCACTATATGACGAATAATGTCATACACTGTTACGTTATAACGTTTAACGTTATATTGCATCTCTATATGACGTATAATGTTAGGGAGTATTACGTTTTAACGTATAACGTTGAACTGCATCACTATATGACGTATAACGTTATATACTATTACCTTATAAGGTATAACGTTATATAGCATCACTATATCACTTATAACGTTATATTGCACCACTATATGACGTATAACGTCATATACTATTACGATATAACAGGCAACGTTGTACTGCATCACTATATGACGTATAACGTTATATACTATTACGATATAAGGTAAAACGTTATATTGCACAACTATATCTCTTATAACTTTATATTGTATCACTATATGACGCATAACGTCATATACTATTACATTATAACGAATAACGTAATAGAGTATTACGCTATGACGTATGACTACATATTGCATCACTATATGACGAATAACGTCATATACTGTTACGTTATAACGTATGACGTTATATTGCATTACTGTATGACGCAGAACGTTATGGAGCATTACGTTACAACGTGTAACGACATATTGCATTACTATGTGACGTATAACGTTATATACAATTGCGCTATAACCTATAACGTTATACTGCATCACTATATGACGTATAACGTTATATACTATTACGTTATAATGCATAGCGTTATATTGCATTACTATATGACGCATAACGTTATGGAGCATTACGTTACAACGTACAACGACATATTGCATTACTATGTGAGGTATAACGTTATATACTATTGCAATATAACCTATAACGTTATACTGCACCACTATATGACGTATAACGTTATATACCATTACGTTATAAGGTATAACGATATATTGCATCGCTATATGAAGTATAACCTTATATACTATTACGTTATAAGGTATAACGATATATTGCACCACTATATGACGTATAACGTTATATACTATTACGTTATAAGGTATAACGTTATATTGCATCACTTATAACGTTATATTGCATCACTATATGATGTATAACGTTTATACTATTACGTTATAACTTGTAACGTTATATTGCATTACTATATGACGTATAACGTTATGGCGTATTACGTTACAACGTATGACGTTATATACAATTACGTTATAACGCATAACGTTATATTGCATCACTATATCACTTATAACGTTATATTGCACCACTATATGACGTATAACGTCATATACTATTACTTTATAATCTATAACGTTTTACTGCATCACTATATGACGTATAACGTTTTATACTATTACGTTATAAGGTATAACGTTATATAGCATCACTATATGACTTATAACGTTATATTGCATCACTATATGAAGTATAACGTTATATACTATTACGTTATAACGCATAACGCTATATTGCATCACAATGTGACGTATAGCGATATAGACTATTACGTTATAACGTATATCGTTACATTGCATCACTATATGACGCATAACGTCATATACTATTACATTATAACGTATAACGTTATAGGGTATTACGCCATAACGTATGACTACATATTGCATCACTATATGACGAATAACGTCATATACAGTTACTTTATAACGCATAACGTTATATTGCATCACAATATCACGTATAACGTTATATTGCACCACTATATGACGTATAACGTTATATACTATTGCGTTATAACCTATAACGTTATATTGCATTACTATATGACGTATAACGTTATGGAGCATTACGCTATAACGTGTGACTACATATTGCATCACTATATGACGAATAACGTCATATACTGCTACGTTATAACGTATAACGTTATATTGCACCACTATATGACGTATAACGTTATATTCTATTACGTTATAACGGATAACGATATATTTCATCACTATGTGACGTATAACGTTATATACTCTTACGTTATACGGTTATAACGTTATATTGCATCACTATACCACGCATAACGTCATATAATATTACATTATATCGTATAACGTTATAGAGTATTACGCCATAACGTATGACTACATATTGCATCACTATACGACGAATAACGTCATATACTGTTCCGTTGTAACGTATAACGTTATAGTGTATTACGCCATAACGTATGACTACATATTGCATCACTATATGACGAATAACGTCATATACTGTTACGTTACAACGTATAACGTTATATTGCATTACTATAGGACGCATAACTTTATGGAGCGTTACGTTACAACGTATAACGACATATTGCATTACTATGTGACGTATACGGTTACATACTATTACGTTATAATGCATAACGTTATATTGCATCACTATATGACGTATAACGTTATATACTATTACGCTATAACGGATAACGATATATTGCATCACTATGTGACGTATAACGTTATATACTATTACGTTATGTCCTATAACGTTATACTGCATCACTATATGACGTATAACGTTATATACTATTACGTTATAACGTATAACGATATATTGCATCACTATGTGACGTATAACGTCATATACTGTTATAACGTATAACATTATGTTGCATTACTATATGACGTATAACGTTATGGAGTATTACGTTACAACCTATAACGTTATACTGCGTCACTATATGACGTGTAACGATGTATTTTATTACGTTATAAGATATAACGATATATTGCATCACTATATGAAGTATAACCTTATATACTATTACGTTATAAGGTATAACGTTATATTGTATCACTATATCACTTATAACGTTATAATGCATCACTATATGATGTATAACGTTTATACTATTACGTTATAATTTATAACGTTATATTGCATCACTATATCACTTATAACGTTATCTTGCACGACTGTATGACGTATAACGTCATATACTATTACGTTATATCCTATAACGTTGTACTGCATCACTATATGACGTATAACGTTATATACTATTATGTTATTACCTATAACGTTATACTGCATCACTAATTGACGTATAACATTATATACTTTTATAACGTATAACGTTACATGGCATTTCTATATGACGTATAACGTTATGGAGTATTACGTTACAACGTATAACGATATATTGCATCCCTATATGACGAATAACGTCATATACTGTTATGTTATAACGTATAACGTTATATTGCATTTCTATATGACGCATAACGTTAAGGAGCATTACGTTACAACTCATAACGACATATTGCATTACTATGTGACGTATAACGTTATATACTATTGCGTTATAGCCTATAACGCTATACTGCATCACTATATGACGTATAACGTTATATACTATTACGTTATGACTTATAACGACATTTTGCATTACTATGTGACGTATAACGTTATATACTATTGCGATATAATCTATAACGTTATGCTGCATCACTATATGACGTATAACGTTATATACTATAACGTTATAACGGATAACGATATATTTCATCACTATGTGACGTATAACGTTATATACTATTATGTTATTACCTATAACGTTATACTGCATCACTATATGACGTATAACGTCATATACTGTTATAACGTATAACATTATGTTGCATTACTATATGACGTATAACGTTATGGAGTATTACGTTACAACCTATAACGTTATACTGCGTCACTATATGACGTATAATGATGTATACTATTGCGTTACAAGGTATAACGGTATATTGCATCACTATATGAAGTATAACCTTATATATTATTACGTTATAAGGTACAACGTTATATTGCTCCACTATATCACTTATAACGTTATATAACATCCTTATATGAAGTATAACGTTATATACTACAACGTTATAACGTATAACGTTATATTGCATCACTATATCACTTATAACGGTATATTGCATCACTATATCACTTATAACGTTATATTGCATCACTATATGGCGCATAACGTCATATACTGTTACATTATAACGTATAACGTTATAGTGTATTACGCCATAACGTATGACTACTTATTGCATCACTATATGACGAATAACGTCATATACTATTACGTTATAACCTATAACGTTGTACTGCATCACTATATGACGTATAACGTTATATACAATTACGTTATGCGGTATAACGTTATATAGCACCACTATATCACTTATAATGTTATATTGCATCACTATATGAAGTATAACGTTATATACTACAACGTTATAACGTATAACGTTATATTGCATCACTATATCACTTATAACGTTATATTGCATCACTATATGACGCATAACGTCATATACTATTACATTATATCGTATAACGTTATAGAGTATTACGCCATAACGTATGACTACATATTGCATCACTATACGACGAATAACGTCACATACTGTTACGTTATAACGTATAACGTTATATTGCATTACTATATGACGCAGAACGTTATGGAGCATTACGTTACAACGTGTAACGACATATTGCATTACTATGTGACGTATAACGTTATATACTATTGCTTTATGTCCTATAACGTTATACTGCATCACTATATGACGTATAACCTTATATACTATTACGTTATAACGTATAACGATATATTGCATCACTATGTGACGTATAACGATATATACTATTGCGTTATAACCTATACCGTTATACTGCATCACTATATGACGTATAACGTCATATACTGTTATAACGTATAACATTATGTTGCATTACTATATGACGTATAACGTTATGGAGTATTACGTTACAACCTATAACGTTATACTGCGTCACTATATGACGTATAACGATGTATTTTATTACGTTATAAGATATAACGGTATATTGCATCACTATATGAAGTATAACCTTATATACTATTACGTTATAAGGTATAACGTTATATTGCACACCTATATCTCTTATAACTTTATATTGTATCACTATATGACGCATAACGTCATATACTATTACATTATAACGAATAACGTAATAGAGTATTACGCTATGACGTATGACTACATATTGCATCACTATATGACGAATAACGTCATATACTGTTACGTTATAACGTATAACGTTATATTGCATTACTATATGACGCAGAACGTTATGGAGCATTACGTTACAACGTGTAACGACATATTGCATTACTATGTGACGTATAACGTTATATACTATTGCGCTATAACCTATAACGTTATACTGCATCACTATATGACGTATAACGTTATATACTATTACGTTATAATGCATAGCGTTATATTGCATTACTATATGACGCATAACGTTATGGAGCATTACGTTACAACGTATAACGACATATTGCATTACTATGTGACGTATAACGTTATATACTATTGCGATATAACCTATGACGTTATACTGCATCACTATATGACGTATAACGTTATATACTATAACGTTATAACGGATAACGATATATTTCATCACTATGTGACGTATAACGTTATATACTATTATGTTATTACCTATAACGTTATACGGCATCACTAATTGACGTATAACATCATATACTTTTATAACGTATAACGTTATATGGCATTTCTATATGACGTATAACTTAATGGAGTATTACGTTACAACCTATAACGTTATACTGCGTCACTATATGACGTATAACGTTATATACTATTACGTTATAACCTATAACGTTGTACTGCATCACTATATGACGTATAACGTTATATACTATTACCTTATAAGGTATAACGTTATATTGCATCACTATATCACTTATAACGTTATATAGCATCCCTATATGACGTGTAACGTTATGGAGTATTACGTTTTAACGTATAACATTATATTGCATTACTATATCACTCACAACGTTATATTGCATCACCATATGATGTATAACGTCATATACTATTACGTTATAACCTATAACGTTGTACTGCATCACTATATGACGTATAACGTTATATACTATTACCTTATAAGGTATAACGTCATATAGCATCACTATATGACTTATAACGTTATATTGCATCACTATATGAAGTATAACGTTACATACTATTACGTTATAACGCATAACGCTATATTGCATCACAATGTGACGTATAGCGATATAGACTATTACGTTATAACGTATAACGCTATATTGCATCACTATAAGACGTGTAACGTCATATACTGTTACGTTATAACGTTTAACGTTATATTGCATTATTATATCACTTATAACGTTACGGAGTATTACGTTATAACGTATAACGACATATTGCATTACTATGTGACGTATAACGTTATATACTATTACGCTATAACGTATAACGATATATTGCACCACTATATGACGAAGAACGTTATATACTATTACGTTATAAGGTATAACGATCTATTAGATCACTATATGACTTATAACGTTATATTGCATCACTATATGAAGTATAACGTTATATACTATTACGTTATAACGCATAACGCTATATTGCATCACAATGTGACGTATAGCGATATAGACTATTACGTTATAACGTATAACGCTATATTGCATCACTATAAGACGTGTAACGTCATATACTATTACGTTATAACGCATAACGTTATATTGCATCACTATATGACTTATAACGTTATATTGCATCACTATATGAAGTATAACGTTATATACTATTACGTTATAACTCATAACGCTATATTGCATCACAATGTGACGTATAGCGATATAGACTATTACGTTATAACGTATAACGCTATATTGCATCACTATAAGACGTGTAACGTCATATACTGTTACGTTATAACGTATAACGTTATATTGCATTATTATATTACTTATAACGTTACGGAGTATTACGTTATAACGTATAACGACATATTGCATTACTATGTGACGTATAACGTTATATACTATTACGCTATAACGTATAACGATATATTGCACCACTATATGACGAAGAACGTTATATACTATTACGTTATAAGGTATAACGATCTATTAGATCACTATATGACTTATAACGTTATATTGCATCACTATATGAAGTATAACGTTATATACTATTACGTTATAACGCATAACGCTATATTGCATCACAATGTGACGTATAGCGAAATAGACTATTACGTTATAACGTATAACGCTATATTGCATCACTATAAGACGTGTAACGTCATATACTATTACGTTATAACGCATAACGTTATATTGCATCACTATATCACTTATAACGTTATATTGCATCACTATATCACTTATAACTTTATGTTGTATCACTATATGACGTATAACGTTATATACTATTACGTTATAAGGTATAACGATATATTGCATCACTGTATGAAGTATAACCTTATATACTATTACGTCATAAGGTATAACGTTATATTGCATCACTATATCACTTATAACGTTATATAGCATCCCTATATGAAGTATAACGCTATGAACTATTACGTTATAACGTATAGCGCTATAGAGTATTACCTTATATCGTACAACGATTTATACTATTACGTTATAAGGTATAACGATATATTGCATCACTATATGAAGAATAGTCTTATATACTATTACGTTATAAGGTATAACGATATATTGCTTCACTGTATGCAGTATAACCTTCTATACTATTACGTTATAAGGTATAACGTCATATTGCACCACTATATGACGTATAACGTCATATACTATTACGTTATAACCTACAACGTTGTACCGCATCACTATATGACTTATAACGTTATATACTATTACGTTTAAGATATAACGTTATATTGCAACACTATATCACTTACAACGTTATATACTAGTACGTTATAACGCATAACGTTATATTGCATCACTATATCACTTATAACGTTATATTGCATCACTATGTGACGTATAACGTTATATACTATTACGTTACAACGGATAACGATATATTTCTTCACTATGTGACGTATAACGTTATATACTATTACGTTATTACCTATAACGTTATACTGCATCACTATATGACGTATAACGTCATATACTATTACGTTATAACCTATAACGTTGTACCGCATCACTATATGACTTATAACGTTATATACTATTACGTTATAAGATATAACGTTATATTGCAACACTATATCACTTACAACGTTATATACTAGTACGATATAACGCATAACGTTATATTCCATCACTATATCACTTATAACGTTATATTGCATCACTATGTGACGTATAACGTTATATACTATTACGTTATAATGCATAACGTTATATTGCATCATTATATGACGTACAACGTTATATACTATTACGTTATAACGGATAACGATATATTTCATCACTATGTGACGTATAACGTTATATACTATTACGTTATTTCCTATATCGTTATACTGCATCACTATATGACGTATAACGTCATATACTGTTTTAACGTATAACGTTATATTGCATTACTATATGACGTATAATGCTATGGAGTATTACGTTACAACCTATAACGTTATACTGCGTCACTATATGACGTATAACGTTATATACTATTACGTTATAAGGTATATCGATATATTGCATCACTATATGATGTCTAACGTTATATACTATTACGTTATAACGTATAATGCTATATTGCACCACTATATGACGTATATCGTCATATACTGTTACGGTATAAGGTATAACTATATATTCCATCACTATGTGAAGTATACCGTTATATACTATTACGTTATAACCTATAACGTTGTACTGCATCACTATTCAACGTATAACGTTATGTACTATTGCGTTATAATGCATAACGTTATATTGCATCATTATATGACGTACAACGTTATATACTATTACGTTATAACGGATAACGATATATTGCATCACTATGTGACGTATAACGTTATATACTATTACGTTATATCGCACAACGTTATATTGCATCACGATATCACTTAGAACGTAATATTGCACCACTATATGACGTATATCGTTATATACTATTGCGTTATAACCTATAACGCTATACTGCATCCCTATATGACGTGTAACGTTATTAACTATTACGTTATAACGTATAACGATATATTGCATCACTATATGACGTATATAACGTTATATACTATTACGTTGTAACGTATAACAATATATTCCACCACTATATGACGCATAACGTTATGGAGCATTACGCTATAACGTATGACTACATATTGCATCACTATATGACGAATAACGTCATATACTGTTACGTTATAACGCATAACGTTATATTGCATTACTATATGACGTATAACGTTATGGAGCATTACGTTACAGCGTATAACGACATATTGCATTACTATGTGGCGTATAACGTTAAATACTATTGCGTTATATCCTGTAATGTTATACTGCATCACTATATGACGTATAACGTTATATACTATTACGTTATAACGTATAACGTTATATAGCATCACTATATTTCTTATAACGTTATATTGCATCACTATATGACGAGTAACGTCATATACTATTACGATATAACATGCAACGTTGTACTGCATCACTATATGACGTATAACGTTATATACTATTACGTTATAACGCATAACGTTATATTGCATCACTATATCACTTATAAAGTTATATACTATTACGTTATACGGTATAACGTTATATACCATCACTATATCACTTATGACGTTATACTGCATCACTATATGAAGTATATCGTTATATACTAGTACGTTATAACGTATAACGTTATATTGCATCACTATATCACGCATAACGTCATATAATATTACATTATATCGTATAACCTAATAGAGTATTACGCCATAACGTATAACTACATATTGCATCACTATAGGACGAATAACGTCATATACTGTTACGTTATGACGTAGAACGTTATGGTGTATTACGCCATAACGTATGACTACATATTGCATCACTATATGACGAATAACGTCATACACTGTTACGTTATAACGTTTAACGTTATATTGCATCTCTATATGACGTATAACGTTTTCGAGTATTACGTTTTAACGTATAACGTTGAACTGCATCACTATATGACGTATAACGATATATACTATTACCTTATAAGGTATAACGTTATATAGCATCACTATATCACTTATAACGTTATATTGCACCACTATATGACGTATAACGTCATATACTATTACGATATAACATGCAACGTTGTACTGCATCACTATATGACGTATAACGTTATATACTATTACGATATAAGGTAAAACGTTATATTGCACAACTATATCTCTTATAACTTTATATTGTATCACTATATGACGCATAACGTCATATACTATTACATTATAACGAATAACGTAATAGAGTATTACGCTATGACGTATGACTACATATTGCATCACTATATGACGAATAACGTCATATACTGTTACGTTATAACGTATAACGTTATATTGCATTACTATATGACGCAGATCGTTATGGAGCATTACGTTACAACGTGTAACGACATATTGCATTACTATGTGACGTATACGGTTACATACTATTACGTTATAATGCATAACGTTATATTGCATCACTATATGACGTATAACGTTATATACTATTACGCTATAACCTATAACGTTGTACTGCATCACTATATGACGTATAACGTTATATACTATTACCTTATAAGGTATAACGTTATATTGCATCACTATATCACTTATAACGTTATATTGCATCGCTATATCAGTTATAACTTTATATTGTATCACTATATGACGCATAACGTCATATACTATTACATTATAACGTATAACGTCATAGAGTATTACGCTATAACGTATGACTACATATTGCATCACTATATGACGAATAACGTCATATACTGTTACGTTATAGCGTATAACGTTATATTGCATTACTATATGACGTATAACGTTATGGAGCATTACGTTACAACGTATAACGACATATTGCATTACTATGTGACGTCTAACGTTATATACTATTGCGTTATATCCTATAACGTTATACCGCATCACTATATGACGTATAACGTTATATACTATTACGTTATAACCTATAACGTTGTACTGCATCACTATATGACGTATAACGTTATATACTATTACCTTATAAGGTATAACGTTATATTGCATCACTATATCACTTATAACGTTATATAGCATCAGTATATGAAGTATAACGTTATGAACTATTATGTTATAACGTACAGCGTTATAGAGAATTACCTTATATCGTACAACGATTTATACCATTACGTTATAACGCATAACGTTATATTGCATCACTATATCACTTATAACTTTATATTGCATCACTATATCACATATAACGTTATATTGCACCACTATATCACTTATAACGTTATATTGCACCACTATATGACGAATAACGTCATATACTATTACGTTATAACGCATAACGATATATTGCACCACTATATCACTTATAACGTTATATTGCACCACTATATCACTTATAACGTTATATTGCACCACTATATGACGAATAACGTCATAAACTATTACGTTATAACGCATAACGATATATTGCACCACTATATCACTTATAACGTTATATTGCACCACTATATGACGAATAACGTCATATACTGTTATAACGTATAACATTATGTTGCATTACTATATGACGTATAACGTTATGGAGTATTACGTTACAACCTATAACGTTATACTGCGTCACTATATGACGTATAATGTTATATACTATTACGTTATAACCTATAACGTTGTACTGCATCTCTATATGACGTATAACGTTATATACTATTACCTTATAAGGTATAACGTTATATTGCATCACTATATCACTTATAACGTTATATAGCATCCCTATATGACGTATAACGTTATGGAGTATTACGTTACAACGTATAACGATATATTGCATCACTATATGACGAATAACGTCATATAATGTTATGTTATTACGTATAACGTTATATTGCATTTCTATATGACGCATAACGTTAAGGAGCATTACGTTACAACTCATAACGACATATTGCATTACTATGTGACGTATAACGTTATATACTATTGCGTTATAACCTATAACGCTATACTGCATCACTATATGACGCATAACGTTATATACTGTTTCGTTATAACGTATAACGATATGTTGCATCACTATGTGACGTATAACGTTATATACTATTACGTTGTAATGCATAACGTTATATTGCATTACTATATGACGCATAACTTTATGGAGCATTACGATACAACGTATAACGACATATTGCATTACTATGTGACGTGAAACGTTATATACTATTGCGATATAACCTATAACGTTATACTGCATCACTATATGACGTATAACGTTATATACTATAACGTTATAACGGATAACGATATATTTCATCACTATGTGACGTATAACGTTATATACTATTATGTTATTACCTATAACGTTATACTGCATCACTACTTGACGTATAACATCATATACTTTTATAACGTATAACGTTATATTGCATTTCTATATGGCGTATAACGTAATGGAGTATTACGTTACAACCTATAACGTTATACTGCATCACTATATGACGTATAACGTTATATACTATTACGTTATAACGGATAACGATATATTGCATCACTATGTGACGTATAACGTTATATACTATTACGTTATATCGCACAACGTTATATTGCATCACGATATCACTTAGAACGTAATATTGCACCACTATATGACGTATATCGTTATATACTATTGCGTTATAACCTATAACGCTATACTGCATCCCTATATGACGTGTAACGTTATTAACTATTACGTTATAACGTATAACGATATATTGCATCACTATATGACGTATATAACGTTATATACTATTACGTTGTAACGTATAACAATATATTCCACCACTATATGACGCATAACGTTATGGAGCATTACGCTATAACGTATGACTACATATTGCATCACTATATGACGAATAACGTCATATACTGTTACGTTATAACGCATAACGTTATATTGCATTACTATATGACGTATAACGTTATGGAGCATTACGTTACAGCGTATAACGACATATTGCATTACTATGTGGCGTATAACGTTAAATACTATTGCGTTATATCCTGTAATGTTATACTGCATCACTATATGACGTATAACGTTATATACTATTACGTTATAACGTATAACGTTATATAGCATCACTATATTTCTTATAACGTTATATTGCATCACTATATGACGAGTAACGTCATATACTATTACGATATAACATGCAACGTTGTACTGCATCACTATATGACGTATAACGTTATATACTATTACGTTATAACGCATAACGTTATATTGCATCACTATATCACTTATAAAGTTATATACTATTACGTTATACGGTATAACGTTATATACCATCACTATATCACTTATGACGTTATACTGCATCACTATATGAAGTATATCGTTATATACTAGTACGTTATAACGTATAACGTTATATTGCATCACTATATCACGCATAACGTCATATAATATTACATTATATCGTATAACCTAATAGAGTATTACGCCATAACGTATAACTACATATTGCATCACTATAGGACGAATAACGTCATATACTGTTACGTTATGACGTAGAACGTTATGGTGTATTACGCCATAACGTATGACTACATATTGCATCACTATATGACGAATAACGTCATACACTGTTACGTTATAACGTTTAACGTTATATTGCATCTCTATATGACGTATAACGTTTTCGAGTATTACGTTTTAACGTATAACGTTGAACTGCATCACTATATGACGTATAACGATATATACTATTACCTTATAAGGTATAACGTTATATAGCATCACTATATCACTTATAACGTTATATTGCACCACTATATGACGTATAACGTCATATACTATTACGATATAACATGCAACGTTGTACTGCATCACTATATGACGTATAACGTTATATACTATTACGATATAAGGTAAAACGTTATATTGCACAACTATATCTCTTATAACTTTATATTGTATCACTATATGACGCATAACGTCATATACTATTACATTATAACGAATAACGTAATAGAGTATTACGCTATGACGTATGACTACATATTGCATCACTATATGACGAATAACGTCATATACTGTTACGTTATAACGTATAACGTTATATTGCATTACTATATGACGCAGATCGTTATGGAGCATTACGTTACAACGTGTAACGACATATTGCATTACTATGTGACGTATACGGTTACATACTATTACGTTATAATGCATAACGTTATATTGCATCACTATATGACGTATAACGTTATATACTATTACGCTATAACCTATAACGTTGTACTGCATCACTATATGACGTATAACGTTATATACTATTACCTTATAAGGTATAACGTTATATTGCATCACTATATCACTTATAACGTTATATTGCATCGCTATATCAGTTATAACTTTATATTGTATCACTATATGACGCATAACGTCATATACTATTACATTATAACGTATAACGTCATAGAGTATTACGCTATAACGTATGACTACATATTGCATCACTATATGACGAATAACGTCATATACTGTTACGTTATAGCGTATAACGTTATATTGCATTACTATATGACGTATAACGTTATGGAGCATTACGTTACAACGTATAACGACATATTGCATTACTATGTGACGTCTAACGTTATATACTATTGCGTTATATCCTATAACGTTATACCGCATCACTATATGACGTATAACGTTATATACTATTACGTTATAACCTATAACGTTGTACTGCATCACTATATGACGTATAACGTTATATACTATTACCTTATAAGGTATAACGTTATATTGCATCACTATATCACTTATAACGTTATATAGCATCAGTATATGAAGTATAACGTTATGAACTATTATGTTATAACGTACAGCGTTATAGAGAATTACCTTATATCGTACAACGATTTATACCATTACGTTATAACGCATAACGTTATATTGCATCACTATATCACTTATAACTTTATATTGCATCACTATATCACATATAACGTTATATTGCACCACTATATCACTTATAACGTTATATTGCACCACTATATGACGAATAACGTCATATACTATTACGTTATAACGCATAACGATATATTGCACCACTATATCACTTATAACGTTATATTGCACCACTATATCACTTATAACGTTATATTGCACCACTATATGACGAATAACGTCATATACTATTACGTTATAACGCATAACGATATATTGCACCACTATATCACTTATAACGTTATATTGCACCACTATATGACGAATAACGTCATATACTGTTATAACGTATAACATTATGTTGCATTACTATATGACGTATAACGTTATGGAGTATTACGTTACAACCTATAACGTTATACTGCGTCACTATATGACGTATAATGTTATATACTATTACGTTATAACCTATAACGTTGTACTGCATCTCTATATGACGTATAACGTTATATACTATTACCTTATAAGGTATAACGTTATACTGCATCACTATATCACTTATAACGTTATATAGCATCCCTATATGACGTATAACGTTATGGAGTATTACGTTACAACGTATAACGATATATTGCATCACTATATGACGAATAACGTCATATAATGTTATGTTATTACGTATAACGTTATATTGCATTTCTATATGACGCATAACGTTAAGGAGCATTACGTTACAACTCATAACGACATATTGCATTACTATGTGACGTATAACGTTATATACTATTGCGTTATAACCTATAACGCTATACTGCATCACTATATGACGCATAACGTTATATACTGTTTCGTTATAACGTATAACGATATGTTGCATCACTATGTGACGTATAACGTTATATACTATTACGTTGTAATGCATAACGTTATATTGCATTACTATATGACGCATAACTTTATGGAGCATTACGATACAACGTATAACGACATATTGCATTACTATGTGACGTGAAACGTTATATACTATTGCGATATAACCTATAACGTTATACTGCATCACTATATGACGTATAACGTTATATACTATAACGTTATAACGGATAACGATATATTTCATCACTATGTGACGTATAACGTTATATACTATTATGTTATTACCTATAACGTTATACTGCATCACTACTTGACGTATAACATAATATACTTTTATAACGTATAACGTTATATTGCATTTCTATATGGCGTATAACGTAATGGAGTATTACGTTACAACCTATAACGTTATACTGCATCACTATATGACGTATAACGTTATATACTATTACGTTATAACGGATATCGATATATTTCATCACTATGTGACGTATAACGATATATATTATTGCGTTATAACCTATAACGTTATACTACATCACTATATGACGTATAACGTTATATACTATTACGTTATAACGTATAACGACATATTGCATCACTATGTGGCGTATAACGTTATATACTATTACGTTATAATGCATAACGTTATATTGCGCCACTATCTGACGTATAACGTTATATTCTATTACGTTATGACGGATAACGATATATTTCATCACTATGTGACGTATAACGTTATATGCTACTACGTTATGACCTATAACGTTATACTGCATCACTACATGACGTATAACGTCATATACTGTTTTAACGTATAACGTTATATTGCATTACTATATGACGTATATCGTTATGGAGTATTACGTTACAACCTATAACGTTATACTGCGTCACTATATGACGTATAACGTTATTTACTTTTACGTTATAAGGTATATCGATATATTGCATCACTATGTGTAGTATAGCCTTATATACTCTTACGTTATATGGTATAACGATATATTGCATCACTATATGAAGAAAAACCTTATATACTATTACGTTATAAGGTATAACGATATATTGCACCACTATATGACGTATAACGTTATATACTATTACGTTATAACGCACAACGTTATATTGCATCACGATATCACTTATAACGTAATATTGCACCACTATATGACGTATAACGTTATATACTATTACGTTATAACGCACAACGTTATATTGCATCACGATATCACTTATAACGTAATATTGCACCACTATATGACGTATATCGTTATATACTATTGCGTTATAACCTATAACGCTATACTGCATCACTATATGACGTATCACGTTATATACTATTACGTTATAACGTATAACGATATATTGCATCACTATATGACGTATAACGTTATATACTATTACGTTGTAACGTATAACAATATATTCCACCACTATATGACGTATAACGTTATATACTATTACGTTATAACGTATAACGTTATATAGCATCACTATATTTCTTATAACGTTATATTGCATCACTATATGACGCGTAACGTCATATACTATTACGTTATAACGCATAACGTTATATTGCATCACTATATCACTTATAACGTTATATACTATTACGTTATACGGTATAACGTTATATACCATCACTATATCACTTATGACGTTATACTGCATCACTATATGAAGTATATCGTTATATACTAGTACGTTATAACGTATAACGTTATATTGCATCACTATATCACGCATAACGTCATATAATATTACATTATATCGTATAACCTAATAGAGTATTACTCCATAACGTATAACTACATATTGCATCACTATACGACGAATAACGTCATATACTGTTACGTTATGACGTATAACGTTATGGTGTATTACGCCATAACGTATGACTACATATTGCATCACTATATGACGAATAACGTCATACACTGTTACGTTATAACGTTTAACGTTATATTGCATCTCTATATGACGTATAACGTTATGGAGTATTACGTTTTAACGTATAACGTTTAACTGCATCACTATATGACGTATAACGATATATACTATTACCTTATAAGGTATAACGTTATATAGCATCACTATATCACTTATAACGTTATATTAGACCACTATATGACGTATAACGTCATATACTATTACGATATAACATGCAACGTTGTACTGCATCACTATATGACGTATAACGTTATATACTATTACGATATAAGGTAAAACGTTATATTGCACAACTATATCTCTTATAACTTTATATTGTATCACTATATGACGCATAACGTCATATACTATTACATTATAACGAATAACGTAATAGAGTATTACGCTATGACGTATGACTACATATTGCATCACTATATGACGAATAACGTCATATACTGTTACGTTATAACGTATAACGTTATATTGCATTACTATATGACGCAGAACGTTATGGAGCATTACGTTACAACGTGTAACGACATATTGCATTACTATGTGAGGTATACGGTTACATACTATTACGTTATAATGCATAACGTTATATTGCATCACTATATGACGTATAACGTTATATACTATTACGCTATAACCTATAACGTTGTACTGCATCACTATATGACGTATAACGTTATATACTATTACCTTATAAGGTATAACGTTATATTGCATCACTATATCACTTATAACGTTATATTGCATCGCTATATCAGTTATAACTTTATATTGTATCACTATATGACGCATAACGTCATATACTATTACATTATAACGTATAACGTTATAGTGTATTACGCCATAACGTATGACTACATATTGCATCACTATATGACAAATAACGTCATATACAGTTACTTTATAACGCATAACGTTATATTGCATCACAATATCACGTATATCGTTATACTGCATCACTATATGACGTATAACGTCATATACTGTTATAACGTATAACATTATGTTGCATTACTATATGACGTATAACGTTATGGAGTATTACGTTACAACCTATAACGTTATACTGCGTCACTATATGACTTATAACGATGTATTTTATTACGTTATAAGATATAACGATATATTGCATCACTATATGAAGTATAACCTTATATACTATTACGTTATAAGGTATAACGTTATATTGTATCACTATATCACTTATAACGTTATAATGCAACACTATATGATGTATAACGTTTATACTATTACGTTATAATTTATAACGTTATATTGCATCACTATATCACTTATAACGTTATCTTGCACCACTATATGACGTATAACGTCATATACTATTACGTTATATCTTATAACGTTGTACTGCATCACTATATGACGTATAACGTTATATAATATTACGTTATACGGTATAACGTTATATAGCATCACTATATTTCTTATAACGTTATATTGCATTACTATAGGACGCATAACGTTATGGAGCGTTACGTTACAACGTATAACGACATATTGCATTACTATGTGACGTATACGGTTACATACTATTACGTTATAATGCATAACGTTATATTGCATCACTATATGACGTATAACGTTATATACTATTACGCTATAACGGATAACGATATATTGCATCACTATGTGACGTATAACGTTATATACTATTACGTTATAACGCATAACGGTATATTGCACCACTATATCACTTATAACGTTATATTGCACCACTATATGACGAATAACGTCATATACTATTACGTTATAACGCATAACGTTATATTGCATCGCGATATCACTTATAACTTTATATTGTATCACTATATGACGCATAACGTCATATACTATTACATTATAACCTATAACGTCATAGAGTATTACGCTATAACGTATGACTACATATTGCATCACTATATGACGAATAACGTCATATACTGTTACGTTATAACGTATAACGTTATATTGCATTACTATATGACGTATAACGTTATGGAGCATTACGTTACAACGTATAACGACATATTGCATTACTATGTGACGTATAACGTTATATACTATTGCGTTATATCCTATAACGTTATACTGCATCACTATATGACGTATAACGTTATATACTATTACGTTATAACCTATAACGTTGTACTGCATCACTATATGACGTATAACGTTATATACTATTACCTTATAAGGTATAACGTTATATTGCATCACTATATCACTTATAACGTTATATAGCATCAGTATATGAAGTATAACGTTATGAACTATTATGTTATAACGTACAGCGTTATAAAGAATTACCTTATATCGTACAACGATTTATACCATTACGTTATAACGCATAACGTTATACTGCATCACTATATCACTTATAACGTTATATTGCATCACTATATCACATATAACGTTATATTGCATCACTATATGACGAATAACGTCATATACTATTACGTTATAACGCATAACGATATATTGCACCACTATATCACTTATAACGTTATATTGCACCACTGTATCACTTATAACGTTATATTGCACCACTATATGACGAATAACGTCATATACTATTACGTTATAACGCATAACGATATATTGCACCACTATATCACTTATAACGTTATATTGCCCAACTATATGGCGAATAACGTCATATACTATTACATTATAACGTATAACGTTATAGTGTATTACGCCATAACGTATGACTACATATTGCATCACTATATGACGAATAACGTCATATACAGTTACTTTATAACGCATAACGTTATATTGCATCACAATATCACGTATATCGTTATACTGCATCACTATATGACGCATAACGTCATATACAATTACATTATAACGTATAACGTTATAGTGTATTACGCCATAACGTATGACTTCATATTGCATCACTATATGACGAATAACGTCATATACAGTTACTTTATAACGCATAACGTTATATTGCATCACAATATCACGTATATCGTTATACTGCATCACTATATGACGTATAACGTCATATACTGTTATAACGTATAACATTATGTTGCATTACTATATGACGTATAACGTTATGGAGTATTACGTTACAACCTATAACGTTATACTGCGTCACTATATGACGTGTAACGATGTATTTTATTACGTTATAAGATATAACGATATATTGCATCACTATATGAAGTATAACCTTATATACTATTACGTTATAAGGTATAACGTTATATTGTATCACTATATCACTTATAACGTTATAATGCATCACTATATGATGTATAACGTTTATACTATTACGTTATAATTTATAACGTTATATTGCATCACTATATCACTTATAACGTTATCTTGCACGACTGTATGACGTATAACGTCATATACTATTACGTTATATCCTATAACGTTGTACTGCATCACTATATGACGTATAACGTTATATACTATTATGTTATTACCTATAACGTTATACTGCATCACTAATTGACGTATAACATTATATACTTTTATAACGTATAACGTTACATGGCATTTCTATATGACGTATAACGTTATGGAGTATTACGTTACAACGTATAACGATATATTGCATCCCTATATGACGAATAACGTCATATACTGTTATGTTATAACGTATAACGTTATATTGCATTTCTATATGACGCATAACGTTAAGGAGCATTACGTTACAACTCATAACGACATATTGCATTACTATGTGACGTATAACGTTATATACTATTGCGTTATAGCCTATAACGCTATACTGCATCACTATATGACGTATAACGTTATATACTATTACGTTATGACTTATAACGACATTTTGCATTACTATGTGACGTATAACGTTATATACTATTGCGATATAATCTATAACGTTATGCTGCATCACTATATGACGTATAACGTTATATACTATAACGTTATAACGGATAACGATATATTTCATCACTATGTGACGTATAACGTTATATACTATTATGTTATTACCTATAACGTTATACTGCATCACTATATGACGTATAACGTCATATACTGTTATAACGTATAACATTATGTTGCATTACTATATGACGTATAACGTTATGGAGTATTACGTTACAACCTATAACGTTATACTGCGTCACTATATGACGTATAATGATGTATACTATTGCGTTACAAGGTATAACGGTATATTGCATCACTATATGAAGTATAACCTTATATATTATTACGTTATAAGGTACAACGTTATATTGCTCCACTATATCACTTATAACGTTATATAACATCCCTATATGAAGTATAACGTTATATACTACAACGTTATAACGTATAACGTTATATTGCATCACTATATCACTTATAACGGTATATTGCATCACTATATCACTTATAACGTTATATTGCATCACTATATGGCGCATAACGTCATATACTGTTACATTATAACGTATAACGTTATAGTGTATTACGCCATAACGTATGACTACTTATTGCATCACTATATGACGAATAACGTCATATACTATTACGTTATAACCTATAACGTTGTACTGCATCACTATATGACGTATAACGTTATATACAATTACGTTATGCGGTATAACGTTATATAGCACCACTATATCACTTATAACGTTATATTGCATCACTATATGAAGTATAACGTTATATACTACAACGTTATAACGTATAACGTTATATTGCATCACTATATCACTTATAACGTTATATTGCATCACTATATGACGCATAACGTCATATACTATTACATTATATCGTATAACGTTATAGAGTATTACGCCATAACGTATGACTACATATTGCATCACTATACGACGAATAACGTCACATACTGTTACGTTATAACGTATAACGTTATATTGCATTACTATATGACGCAGAACGTTATGGAGCATTACGTTACAACGTGTAACGACATATTGCATTACTATGTGACGTATAACGTTATATACTATTGCTTTATGTCCTATAACGTTATACTGCATCACTATATGACGTATAACCTTATATACTATTACGTTATAACGTATAACGATATATTGCATCACTATGTGACGTATAACGATATATACTATTGCGTTATAACCTATACCGTTATACTGCATCACTATATGACGTATAACGTCATATACTGTTATAACGTATAACATTATGTTGCATTACTATATGACGTATAACGTTATGGAGTATTACGTTACAACCTATAACGTTATACTGCGTCACTATATGGACGTATAACGATGTATTTTATTACGTTATAAGTTATAACGGTATATTGCATCACTATATGAAGTATAACCTTATATACTATTACGTTATAAGGTATAACGTTATATTGCACACCTATATCTCTTATAACTTTATATTGTATCACTATATGACGCATAACGTCATATACTATTACATTATAACGAATAACGTAATAGAGTATTACGCTATGACGTATGACTACATATTGCATCACTATATGACGAATAACGTCATATACTGTTACGTTATAACGTATAACGTTATATTGTATTACTATATGACGCAGAACGTTATGGAGCATTACGTTACAACGTGTAACGACATATTGCATTACTATGTGACGTATAACGTTATATACTATTGCGCTATAACCTATAACGTTATACTGCATCACTATATGACGTATAACGTTATATACTATTACGTTATAATGCATAGCGTTATATTGCATTACTATATGACGCATAACGTTATGGAGCATTACGTTACAACGTATAACGACATATTGCATTACTATGTGACGTATAACGTTATATACTATTGCGATATAACCTATGACGTTATACTGCATCACTATATGACGTATAACGTTATATACTATAACGTTATAACGGATAACGATATATTTCATCACTATGTGACGTATAACGTTATATACTATTATGTTATTACCTATAACGTTATACGGCATCACTAATTGACGTATAACATCATATACTTTTATAACGTATAACGTTATATGGCATTTCTATATGACGTATAACTTAATGGAGTATTACGTTATAACCTATAACGTTGTACTGCATCACTATATGACGTATAACGTTATATACTATTACCTTATAAGGTATAACGTTATATTGCATCACTATATCACTTATAACGTTATATAGCATCCCTATATGACGTGTAACGTTATGGAGTATTACGTTTTAACGTATAACATTATATTGCATTACTATATCACTCACAACGTTATATTGCATCACCATATGATGTATAACGTCATATACTATTACGTTATAACCTATAACGTTGTACTGCATCACTATATGACGTATAACGTTATATACTATTACCTTATAAGGTATAATGTTATATAGCATCACTATATGACTTATAACGTTATATTGCATCACTATATGAAGTATAACGTTATATACTATTACGTTATAACGCATAACGCTATATTGCATCACAATGTGACGTATAGCGATATAGACTATTACGTTATAACGTATAACGCTATATTGCATCACTATAAGACGTGTAACGTCATATACTGTTACGTTATAACGTTTAACGTTATATTGCATTATTATATCACTTATAACGTTACGGAGTATTACGTTATAACGTATAACGACATATTGCATTACTATGTGACGTATAACGTTATATACTATTACGCTATAACGTATAACGATATATTGCACCACTATATGACGAAGAACGTTATATACTATTACGTTATAAGGTATAACGATCTATTAGATCACTATATGACTTATAACGTTATATTGCATCACTATATGAAGTATAACGTTATATACTATTACGTTATAACGCATAACGCTATATTGCATCACAATGTGACGTATAGCGATATAGACTATTACGTTATAACGTATAACGCTATATTGCATCACTATAAGACGTGTAACGTCATATACTATTACGTTATAACGCATAACGTTATATTGCATCACTATATGACTTATAACGTTATATTGCATCACTATATGAAGTATAACGTTATATACTATTACGTTATAACTCATAACGCTATATTGCATCACAATGTGACGTATAGCGATATAGACTATTACGTTATAACGTATAACGCTATATTGCATCACTATAAGACGTGTAACGTCATATACTGTTACGTTATAACGTATAACGTTATATTGCATTATTATATCACTTATAACGTTACGGAGTATTACGTTATAACGTATAACGACATATTGCATTACTATGTGACGTATAACGTTATATACTATTACGCTATAACGTATAACGATATATTGCACCACTATATGACGAAGAACGTTATATACTATTACGTTATAAGGTATAACGATCTATTAGATCACTATATGACTTATAACGTTATATTGCATCACTATATGAAGTATAACGTTATATACTATTACGTTATAACGCATAACGCTATATTGCATCACAATGTGACGTATAGCGATATAGACTATTACGTTATAACGTATAACGCTATATTGCATCACTATAAGACGTGTAACGTCATATACTATTACGTTATAACGCATAACGTTATATTGCATCACTATATCACTTATAACGTTATATTGCATCACTATATCACTTATAACTTTATGTTGTATCACTATATGACGTATAACGTTATATACTATTACGTTATAAGGTATAACGATATATTGCATCACTGTATGAAGTATAACCTTATATACTATTACGTCATAAGGTATAACGTTATATTGCATCACTATATCACTTATAACGTTATATAGCATCCCTATATGAAGTATAACGCTATGAACTATTACGTTATAACGTATAGCGCTATAGAGTATTACCTTATATCGTACAACGATTTATACTATTACGTTATAAGGTATAACGATATATTGCATCACTATATGAAGAATAGTCTTATATACTATTACGTTATAAGGTATAACGATATATTGCTTCACTGTATGCAGTATAACCTTCTATACTATTACGTTATAAGGTATAACGTCATATTGCACCACTATATGACGTATAACGTCATATACTATTACGTTATAACCTATAACGTTGTACCGCATCACTATATGACTTATAACGTTATATACTATTACGTTTAAGATATAACGTTATATTGCAACACTATATCACTTACAACGTTATATACTAGTACGTTATAACGCATAACGTTATATTGCATCACTATATCACTTATAACGTTATATTGCATCACTATGTGACGTATAACGTTATATACTATTACGTTACAACGGATAACGATATATTTCTTCACTATGTGACGTATAACGTTATATACTATTACGTTATTACCTATAACGTTATACTGCATCACTATATGACGTATAACGTCATATACTATTACGTTATAACCTATAACGTTGTACCGCATCACTATATGACTTATAACGTTATATACTATTACGTTATAAGATATAACGTTATATTGCAACACTATATCACTTACAACGTTATATACTAGTACGATATAACGCATAACGTTATATTCCATCACTATATCACTTATAACGTTATATTGCATCACTATGTGACGTATAACGTTATATACTATTACGTTATAATGCATAACGTTATATTGCATCATTATATGACGTACAACGTTATATACTATTACGTTATAACGGATAACGATATATTTCATCACTATGTGACGTATAACGTTATATACTATTACGTTATTTCCTATATCGTTATACTGCATCACTATATGACGTATAACGTCATATACTGTTTTAACGTATAACGTTATATTGCATTACTATATGACGTATAATGCTATGGAGTATTACGTTACAACCTATAACGTTATACTGCGTCACTATATGACGTATAACGTTATATACTATTACGTTATAAGGTATATCGATATATTGCATCACTATGTGTAGTATAACCTTATATACTCTTACGTTATATGGTATAACGATATATTGCATCACTATATGAAGAAAAACCTTATATACTATTACGTTATAAGGTATAACGATATATTGCACCACTATATGACGTATAACGTTATATACTATTACCTTATAACGCACAACGTTATATTGCATCACGATATCACTTATAACGTAATATTGCACCACTATATGACGTATATCGTTATATACTATTGCGTTATAACCTATAACGCTATACTGCATCACTATATGACGTATAACGTTATATACTATTACGTTATAACGTATAACGATATATTGCATCACTATATGACGTATAACCTTATATACTATTACGTTGTAACGTATAACAATATATTCCAACACTATATGACGTATAACGATATAGACTATTACGTTATAACGTATGACGATATATTGCATCACTATATGATGTCTAACGTTATATACTATTACGTTATAACGTATAATGCTATATTGCACCACTATATGACGTATATCGTCATATACTGTTACGGTATAAGGTATAACTATATATTCCATCACTATGTGAAGTATACCGTTATATACTATTACGTTATAACCTATAACGTTGTACTGCATCACTATTCGACGTATAACGTTATGTACTATTGCGTTATAACCTATAACGTTATACTGCATCACTATATGACGTATAACGTTATATACTATTACGTTATAACGTAAAAGGTATATTGCATCACTATGTGACGTATAACGTTATATACTATTACGTTATATCGCACAACGTTATATTGCATCACGATATCACTTAGAACGTAATATTGCACCACTATATGACGTATATCGTTATATACTATTGCGTTATAACCTATAACGCTATACTGCATCCCTATATGACGTGTAACGTTATTAACTATTACGTTATAACGTATAACGATATATTGCATCACTATATGACGTATATAACGTTATATACTATTACGTTGTAACGTATAACAATATATTCCACCACTATATGACGCATAACGTTATGGAGCATTACGCTATAACGTATGACTACATATTGCATCACTATATGACGAATAACGTCATATACTGTTACGTTATAACGCATAACGTTATATTGCATTACTGTATGACGTATAACGTTATGGAGCATTACGTTACAGCGTATAACGACATATTGCATTACTATGTGGCGTATAACGTTAAATACTATTGCGTTATATCCTGTAACGTTATACTGCATCACTATATGACGTATAACGTTATATACTATTACGTTATAACGTATAACGTTATATAGCATCACTATATTTCTTATAACGTTATATTGCATCACTATATGACGAGTAACGTCATATACTATTACGATATAACATGCAACGTTGTACTGCATCACTATATGACGTATAACGTTATATACTAGTACGTTATAACGTATAACGTTATATTGCATCACTATATCACGCATAACGTCATATAATATTACATTATATCGTATAACCTAATAGAGTATTACGCCATAACGTATAACTACATATTGCATCACTATAGGACGAATAACGTCATATACTGTTACGTTATGACGTAGAACGTTATGGTGTATTACGCCATAACGTATGACTACATATTGCATCACTATATGACGAATAACGTCATACACTGTTACGTTATAACGTTTAACGTTATATTGCATCTCTATATGACGTATAACGTTTTCGAGTATTACGTTTTAACGTATAACGTTGAACTGCATCACTATATGACGTATAACGATATATACTATTACCTTATAAGGTATAACGTTATATAGCATCACTATATCACTTATAACGTTATATTGCACCACTATATGACGTATAACGTCATATACTATTACGATATAACATGCAACGTTGTACTGCATCACTATATGACGTATAACGTTATATACTATTACGATATAAGGTAAAACGTTATATTGCACAACTATATCTCTTATAACTTTATATTGTATCACTATATGACGCATAACGTCATATACTATTACATTATAACGAATAACGTAATAGAGTATTACGCTATGACGTATGACTACATATTGCATCACTATATGACGAATAACGTCATATACTGTTACGTTATAACGTATAACGTTATATTGCATTACTATATGACGCAGATCGTTATGGAGCATTACGTTACAACGTGTAACGACATATTGCATTACTATGTGACGTATACGGTTACATACTATTACGTTATAATGCATAACGTTATATTGCATCACTATATGACGTATAACGTTATATACTATTACGCTATAACCTATAACGTTGTACTGCATCACTATATGACGTATAACGTTATATACTATTACCTTATAAGGTATAACGTTATATTGCATCACTATATCACTTATAACGTTATATTGCATCGCTATATCAGTTATAACTTTATATTGTATCACTATATGACGCATAACGTCATATACTATTACATTATAACGTATAACGTCATAGAGTATTACGCTATAACGTATGACTACATATTGCATCACTATATGACGAATAACGTCATATACTGTTACGTTATAGCGTATAACGTTATATTGCATTACTATATGACGTATAACGTTATGGAGCATTACGTTACAACGTATAACGACATATTGCATTACTATGTGACGTATAACGTTATATACTATTGCGTTATATCCTATAACGTTATACCGCATCACTATATGACGTATAACGTTATATACTATTACGTTATAACCTATAACGTTGTACTGCATCACTATATGACGTATAACGTTATATACTATTACCTTATAAGGTATAACGTTATATTGCATCACTATATCACTTATAACGTTATATAGCATCAGTATATGAAGTATAACGTTATGAACTATTATGTTATAACGTACAGCGTTATAGAGAATTACCTTATATCGTACAACGATTTATACCATTACGTTATAACGCATAACGTTATATTGCATCACTATATCACTTATAACTTTATATTGCATCACTATATCACATATAACGTTATATTGCACCACTATATCACTTATAACGTTATATTGCACCACTATATGACGAATAACGTCATATACTATTACGTTATAACGCATAACGATATATTGCACCACTATATCACTTATAACGTTATATTGCACGACTATATCACTTATAACGTTATATTGCACCACTATATGACGAATAACGTCATATACTATTACGTTATAACGCATAACGATATATTGCACCACTATATCACTTATAACGTTATATTGCACCACTATATGACGAATAACGTCATATACTGTTATAACGTATAACATTATGTTGCATTACTATATGACGTTATAACGTTATGGAGGTATTACGTTACAACCTATAACGTTATACTGCGTCACTATATGACGTATAATGTTATATACTATTACGTTTATAACCTATAACGTTTGTACTGCATCACTATATGACGTATAACGTTATATACTATTACCTTATAAGGTATAACGTTATATTGCATCACTATATCACTTATAACGTTATATAGCATCCCTATATGACGTATAAACGTTATGGAGTATTACGTTACAACGTATAAACGATATACTGCATCACTATATGACGTATAACGTTATATACTATTACGTTATAACGGATATCGATATATTTCATCACTATGTGACGTATAACGATATATATTATTGCGTTATAACCTATAACGTTATACTACATCACTATATGACGTATAACGTTATATACTATTACGTTTATAACGTATAACGACATATTGCATCACTATGTGGCGTATAACGTTATATACTATTACGTTATAATGCATAACGTTATATTGCGCCACTATCTGACGTATAACGTTTATATTCTATTACGTTTATGACGGATAACGATATATTTCATCACTATGTGACGTATAACGTTATATGCTACTACGTTATGACCCTATAAACGTTATACTGCATCACTACATGACGTATAACGTCATATACTGTTTTTAACGTATAACGTTATATTGCATTACTATATGACGTATATCGTTATGGAGTATTACGTTACAAACCTATAAACGTTATACTGCGTCACTATATGACGTATAACGTTATTTACTTTTACGTTATAAGGTATATCGATATATTGCATCACTATGTGTAGGTATAGCCTTATATACTCTTACGTTATATGGTTTATAAACGATATATTGCATCACTATATGAAGAAAAACCTTATATACTATTACGTTATAAGGTATAAACGATATATTGCACCACTATATGACGTATAACGTTATATACTATTACGTTTATAACGCACAACGTTATATTGCATCACGATATCACTTATAACGTAATATTGCACCACTATATGGACGTATAACGTTATATACTATTACGTTATAAACGCACAACGTTATATTGCATCACGATATCACTTATAACGTAATATTGCACCACTATATGACGTATATCGTTATATACTATTGCGTTTATAACCTATAACGCTATACTGCATCACTATATGACGTATCACGTTATATACTATTACGTTTATAACGTATAACGATATATTGCATCACTATATGACGTATAACGTTATATACTATTACGTTTTGTAACGTTATAACAATATATTCCACCACTATATGACGTTATAACGTTATATACTATTACGTTATAACGTATAAACGTTATATAGCATCACTATATTTCTTATAACGTTATATTGCATCACTATATGACGTGTAACGTCATATACTATTACGTTATAACGCATAACGTTATATTGCATCACTATATCACTTATAACGTTATATACTATTACGTTTTATACGGTATAACGTTATATACCATCACTATATCACTTATGACGTTATACTGCATCACTATATGAAGTATATCGTTTATATACTAGTACGTTATAACGTATAAACGTTATATTGCATCACTATATCACGCATAACGTCATATAATATTACATTATATCGTATAACCTAATAGAGTATTACTCCATAACGTATAACTACATATTGCATCACTATACGACGAATAACGTCATATACTGTTTACGTTATGACGTATAAACGTTATGGTGTATTACGCCATAAACGTATGACTACATATTGCATCACTATATGACGAATAACGTCATACACTGTTACGTTTATAACGTTTTAACGTTATATTGCATCTCTATATGACGTATAAACGTTATGGAGTATTACGTTTTAAACGTATAACGTTTTAACTGCATCACTATATGACGTATAACGATATATACTATTACCTTATAAGGTATAACGTTTATATAGCATCACTATATCACTTATAACGTTATATTAGACCACTATATGACGTATAACGTCATATACTATTACGATATAACATGCAACGTTGTACTGCATCACTATATGACGTATAAACGTTATATACTATTACGATATAAGGTAAAACGTTATATTGCACAAACTATATCTCTTATAACTTTATATTGTATCACTATATGACGCATAACGTCATATACTATTACATTATAACGAATAACGTAATAGAGTATTAACGCTATGACGTATGACTACATATTGCATCACTATATGACGAATAACGTCATATACTGTTACGTTATAACGTATAACGTTATATTGCATTTACTATTATGACGCAGAACGTTATGGAGCATTACGTTTACAACGTGTAAACGACATATTGCATTACTATGTGAGGGTATACGGTTACATACTATTACGTTTATAATGCATAACGTTTATATTGCATCACTATATGGACGTATAACGTTTATATACTATTACGCTATAACCTATAACGTTGTACTGCATCACTATATGACGTATAACGTTATATACTATTACCTTATAAGGTATAACGTTTATATTGCATCACTATATCACTTATAACGTTTATATTGCATCGCTATATCAGTTATAACTTTATATTGTATCACTATATGACGCATAACGTCATATACTATTACATTATAACGTATAACGTTATAGTGTTATTACGCCATTACGTATGACTACATATTGCATCACTATATGACGAATAACGTCATATACAGTTACTTTTATAACGCATAACGTTATATTGCATCACAATATCACGTATATCGTTATTACTGCATCACTATATGACGTATAACGTCATATACTGTTTATAACGTATAAACATTATGTTGCATTACTATATGACGTATAACGTTATGGAGTATTACGTTACAACATATAACGTTATACTGCGTCACTATATGACGTATAACGATGTATTTTTATTACGTTATAAGATATAACGATATATTGCATCACTATATGAAGTATAACCTTATATACTATTACGTTATAAGGTATAACGTTATATTGTATTACTATATCACTTATAACGTTATAATGCATCACTATATGATGTATAACGTTTATACTATTACGTTATAATTTTATAACGTTATATTGCAACACTATATCACTTATAACGTTATCTTGCACCACTATATGACGTATAACGTCATATACTATTACGTTTATATCCTATAACGTTGTACTGCATCACTATATGACGTATAACGTTATATACTATTACGTTATACGGTATATAACGTTATATAGCATCACTATATTTCTTATAACGTTTATATTGCATTACTATAGGACGCATAACGTTTATGGAGCGTTTACGTTACAACGTTATAACGACATATTGCATCACTATGTGACGTATAACGTTTATATACTACTACATTATGACGCATAACGCTATATTGCATCACTATATCACTTATAACGTTATATACTATTACCTTATACGGTATAACGTTATATACTATTACGTTTATACGGTATAACGTTATATACTATTACGTTATACGGTTTATAACGTTATATACTATTACGTTTATACGGTTATAACGTTATATACTATTTACGTTATACGGTATAACGTTATATACTATTACGTTTATACGGTATAAACGTTATATAGCATCACTATATTTCTTTATAACGTTATATTGCATTACTATAGGACGCATAACGTTATGGAGCGTTACGTTACAACGTATAAACGACATATTGCATCACTATGTGACGTATAACGTTATATACTATTACATTATAACGTATAACGTTATATTGCATCACTATATCACGCATAACGTCATATACTATTACATTTATAACGAATAACGTAATAGAGTATTACGCTATGACGTATGACTACATATTGCATCACTATATGACGAATAACGTCATATACTGTTACGTTTATAACGTATAACGTTTATATTGCATTACTATATTACGCATAACGTTATGGAGCATTACATTACAACGTATAACGACATATTGCATTACTATTTGACGTATAACGTTATATACTATTACGTTTCTTACCAATAACGTTATACTTACCAATATACTGCACCACTATGTGACGTATGGCCTTATATACTTTTACGTTATAAGGTTATAACGATATATTGCATCACTATGTGACGTATAACGTTTATATACTATTGCGTTATAATGCAAAACGTTATATTGCATCACTATATCACTTATAACGTTATATTGCACCACCTTATGACGTATAACGTCATATACTATAACGTTATAAACCTATAAACGTTGTACTGCATCACTATATGGCGTATAACGTTATATACTATTACGTTATAAGGTATAACGTTATATCGCATCACTATATGACGCATAACGTCATATACTATTACATTATAACGTATAACGTTATAGAGTATTACGCTATAACGTATGACTAACATATTGCATCGCTATATGGCAAATAACGTCATATACTGTTACGTTTTATAACGTATAACGTTTATATTGCATTATTATATGACGTATAACGTTATGGAGCATTACGTTACAACGTATAACGATATATTGCATCACTATGTGAAGCATAAAGTTATATTCTATTAAGTTATTACCTATAACGTTATACTGCGTCACTATATGATGTATAAACGTTATATACTATTACGTTATAAGGTATATCGATATATTGCATCACTATGTGTAGTATAACCTTATATACTCTTACGTTTATATGGTTATAAACGATATATTGCATCACTATATGAAGAAAAAACCTTATATACTATTACGTTATAAGGTTATAACGATATATTGCACCACTATATGACGTATAACGTCATATAATATTACGTTTATAACCAATAACGTTTTATTGCATCACCATATGAAATATAACGTTATATACTAGTACGTCATAACGCATAACGTTATATTGCATCACTATATCACTTATAACGTTTATATTGCATCACTATACGTCGCATAGCGTCATGTACTATTACATTATAACGTATAACGTTATAGAGTATCACGCCATAACGCATGCCTACATATTGCATCACTATATGTCGAACAACGTCATATATGGTTACGTTATAAACGTATAACGTTTTATATTGCACTACTATAGGACGCATAACCGTTATGGAGCATTACGTTTACAACGTATAAACGACATATTGCATTACTATGTGACGTATAACGTTACAAACTATTACGTTATAATGCATAATGTTTATATTGCACCACTATATGGACCTATAACGTTATATACTACTACGTTATAACGGATAACGATATATTTCATCACTATGTGTCTTATAACGTTATATACTATTACGCTATTACCTATAACGTTTATACTGCATCACTATATGACGTATGACGTTATATACTATTGCGTTATAAGATATGACGATATATAGCATCACTATATGAAGTATAACCTTATATACTATTACGTTATAAGGTATAACGATATATTGCGTCACTATAAGAAGTATATCCTTATATACTATTACGTTATAAAGGTACAACGATATATTGCACCACTATATGGGCGTATAACGTCATATACTATTACGTTATAGCCTATAACGTTGTACTGTATCACTATATGACTTATAACGTTGTATACTAGTACGTTTATAACGTATAACGTTTATATTTGCATCACTATATCACGCATAACGTTATATTGCATCTCTATATGACGTATTACGTATTATTGAATCACTATATGACGTATAAACGTTGATACTATTACGTTATAACTTATAACGTTTATATTGCATCACTATATGAAGTATAACCTTACATACTATTACGTTTATAACGCATAACGTTATATTGCATCACTATATCATGTATAACGTTTACGGAGTATTACGGTATAACGTACAACGACATAATGCATTACTATGTGACGTATAAACGTTATATACTATTACGTCATAAACTATAACGTTTATACTGCATCGCTATATGACGAATAAACGATATAGACTATTACGATATAACCTATAACGTTATACTGCATCACTATATGACGTATAAACGTTATATACTACTACGTTATTGGGTATAACTATATACTCCATCACTATACGAAGTATAAACGTTATATAATATTACGTTTATAACGTATAAACAATATATTCCACCACTATATGACGTATAACGATATAGACTATTACGTTATAAACGTAATAACGATATATTGCATAACACTATGTGAAGTATAACGTTATATACTATTACGTTATAACCTATAACGTTGTACTGCATCACTATACGACGTATAATGTTATATACTATTACGTTATAATTTAAAATGTTATATTGCACCACTATATCACTTATAACGTTATATTGTATCACTATATGGCGCATAACGTCATATACTGTTATAACATATAACGATATATTGCATTACTATAGGACGCATAACGTTATGTAGCGTTACGTTACAACGTATAACGATATATTTCATCACTATGTGACGTATAACGTTGTATACTATTACGTTATAACCTATAACGATATATTGCATCACTATATGACGTATAACGTTATACACTATTGCGTTATAACCTATAACGTTATACTGCATCACTATATGACGTATAACGTCATATACTGTTATAGCGTATAACGTTATGTTGCATTACTATATGACGTATAACTTTATGGAGTATTACGTTACAACCTATAACGTTATACTGCGTCACTATATGACGTATAACGTTGTATACTATTACGTTATAAAGTATAACGATATATTGCATCACTATATGAAGTATAACGTTATATACTATTACGTTATAAGGTATAACGATATATTGCATCACTATATGCAGTATAACCTTCTATACTATTACGTTATAAGGTATAACGTCATATTGCATCACTATGTGGCGTATAACGTTATATACTATTACGTTATAAGGTATAACGATATATTGCATCACTATATGCAGTATAACCTTCTATACTATTACGTTATAAGGTATAACGTCATATTGCATCACTATATGACGTATAACGTTATGGAGTATTACGTTATAAGGTATAAGGTTATATAGCATCACTATATCACTTATACCGTTATATTGCATCACTATATGAAGTATAACGTTATATACTAGTACGTTATAAGGTATATCGATATAATGCACCACTGTATGACGTATAACGTAAGATACAATTACGCTATAACCTATAACGATGTACTGCATCACTATATGACGTATAACGTTATATACTATTACGTTATAACGGATAACGATATATTTCCACACTATGTGACGTATAACGTTATATAGTATTACGTTATTACCTATAGCGTTATACTGCATCACTAATTGACGTATAACGTCACATACTTTTATAACGTATAACGATATATTGCACCACTATATGACGTATAACGTTATGGAGTATTACGTTACAACCTATAACGAGATACTGCGTCACTATATGACGTATAACGTTATATACTATTATGTTATAAGGTACAACGATATATTGCATCACTGTATGAAGTATAACCTTATATACTATTACGTTATAAGGTATAACGTTATTGCATTACTATATCACTTATAACGTTATATAGCATCCCTATATGAAGTATAACGCTATGAACTATTACGTTATAACGTATAGCGATATAGAGTATTACCTTATATCGTACAACGATTTATACTATTACGTTATAAGGTATAACGATATATTGCATCACTATATGAAGAATAGTCTTATATACTATTACGTTATAAGGTATAACGATATATTGCATCACTATATGAAGTATAACCTTCTATACTATTACGTTATAAGGTATAACGTCATATTGCACCACTATATGACGTATAACGTCATATACTATTACGTTATAACCTATAACGTTGTACTGCATCACTATATGACTTATAACGTTATATACTATTACGTTATAAGATGTAACGTTATATTGCATCACTATATCATTTATAACGTTATCTTGCATCACTATATGACGTATAGCGTCATATACTATTACGTTATAACGTATAACGTTGTACTGAATCACTATATCACTTATAACGTTATATTGCATCACTATGTGATGTATGACGTTATATACTATTACGTTATAACGCATAACGTTATATTGCATCACTATATCACTTATAACCTTATATTGCATCACTATGTGACGTACAACGTTATATACTATTACGTTATAACGGATAACGATATATTTCTTCACTATGTGACGTATAACGTTATATACTATTACGTTATTACCTATAACGTTATACTGCATCACTGTATGACGTATAACGTCATATACTGTTATAGCGTATAACGTTATGTTGCATTACTATAAGACGTATAACGTTATGGAGTAATACGTTACAACCTATAACGTTATACTGCGTCACTATATGACGTATAACGTTATATACTATTACGTTATAACGCGTAACGTTATGTTGCATCACTATATCACTTATAACGTTATATTGCATCAATATATGACGCATAACGTCATATACATTATAACGTATAGCGTTATAGAGTATTATCATATATCGTATAACGATTTATACTATTACGTTACAACGCATAACATTATATTGCACCACTATATCACTTATAACGTTATATTCCATCACTATATGAAGTATAACGTTATATACCAGTACGTTATAACGCATAACGTTATATTGCATCACTATATCACTTATAACGTTATATTGCATCACTATGTGATGTATGACGTTATATACTATTACGTTATAACGCATAACGTTATATTGCATCACAATATCACTTATAACCTTATATTGCATCACTATGTGACGTACAACGTTATATACTATTACGTTATAACGGATAACGATATATTTCTTCACTATGTGACGTATAACGTTATATACTATTACGTTATTACCTATAACATTATACTGCATCACTATATGACGTGCAACGTCATATACTGTTATAGCGTATAACGTTATGTTGCATTACTATATGACGTATAACGTTATGGAGTAATACGTTACAACCTATAACGTTATACTGCGTCACTATATGACGTATAACGTTATATACTATTACGTTATAAGGTATAACGATATATTGCATCACTATATGAAGTATAACATTATATACTATTACGTTATAAGGTATAACGATATATTGCATCACTATATGCAGTATAACCTTCTATACTATTACGTTATAAGGTATAACGTCATATTGCACCACTATATGACGTATAACGTCATATACTATTACGTTATAACCTATAACGTTGTACCGCATCTCTATATGACTTATAACGTTATATACTATTACGTTATAAGATATAACGTTATATTGCAACACTATATGAAGTATAACGTTATATACTAGTACGTTATAACGCATAACGTTATATTGCATCACTATATCACTTATAACGTTATATTGCATCACTATATGAAGTATAACGTTATATACTAGTACGATATAACGCATAACGTTATATTGCATCACTATATCTCTTATAACGTTATATTGCATCACTATGTGATGTATAACGTTATATACTATTACGTTATATTGCATCACTATATCACTTATAACGTTATATTGCATCACTATGTGACGTATAACGTTATATACTATTACGTTATAATGCATAACGTTATATTGCATCATTATATGACGTACAACGTTATATACTATTACGTTATAACGGATAACGATATATTTCATCACTATGTGACGTATAACGTTATATACTATTACGTTATTTCCTATACCGTTACACTGCATCACTATATGACGTATAACGTCATATACTGTTTTAACGTATAACGTTATGTTGCATTACTATATGACGTATAACGTTATGGAGTAATACGTTACAACCTATAACATTATACTGCATCACTATATGACGTGCAACGTCATATACTGTTATAGCGTATAACGTTATGTTGCATTACTATATGACGTATAACGTTATGGAGTAATACGTTACAACCTATAACGTTATACTGCGTCACTATATGACGTATAACGTTATATACTATTACGTTATAAGGTATAACGATATATTGCATCACTATGTGTAGTATAAAATTATATACTCTTACGTTATATGGTATAACGATATATTGCATCACTATATGAAGAAAAACCTTATATACTATTACGTTATAAGTTATAACGATATATTGCACCACTATATGACGTATAACGTCATATAATATTACGTTATAACCAATAACGTTTTATTGCATCACCATATGAAATATAACGTTATATACTAGTACGTCATAACGCATAACGTTATATTGCATCACTATATCACTTATAACGTTATGTTGCATCACTATACGTCGCATAACGTCATGTACTATTACATTATAACGTATAACGTTATAGAGTATCACGCCATAACGTATGCCTACATATTGCATCACTATATGACGTATAACGTCATATACTGTTACGGTATAAGGTATAACTATATATTCCATCACTATGTGAAGTATAACGTTATATACTATTACGTTAAAACCTATAACCTTGTACTGCATCACTATATGACGTATAATGTTATATACTATTACGTTATAAGGTAAAACGTTATATTGCACCACTATATCACTTATAACGTTATATTGTATCACTATATGACGCATAACGTCATATACTGTTATAACACATAACGATATATTGCATTACTATAGGACGCATATCGTTATGGAGCGTTACGTTACAACGTATAACGATATATTTCATCACTATGTGACGTATAACGTTGTATACTATTACGTTAAATCATATAACGATGTACTGCATCACTATATGACGTATAACGTTATATACTATTACGTTATAAGGTAAAACGTTATATTGCACCACTATATCACGTATAACGTTATATTGTATCACTATATGACGCATAGCGTCATATACTGTTATAACGCATAACGATATATTGCATTACTATAGGACGCATAACGTTATGTAGCGTTACGTTACAACGTATAACGATATATTTCATCACTATGTGACGTATAACGTTGTATACTATTACGCTATAACCTATAACGTTGTACTGCATCACTATATGACTTATAACGTCATATACTCTTATGTTATAAGGTATAACGATATATTGCATTACTATATGAAGTATAACCTTATATAATATTACGTTATAAGGTATAACGATCCATTGCACCACTATATGACGTATAACCTTTATACTATTACGTTATAACTTATAACGTTATATTGCACCACCTTATGACGTATAACGTCATATACTATTACGTTATAACCTATAACGTTGTACTGCATCACTATATGGCGTATAACGTTATGGAGCATTACGTTACAACATATAACGATATATTGCATCACTATGTGACGTATAACGTTATATACTATTACGTTATAACCTATAACGTTGTACTGCATCACTATATGACGAATAACGTTATATACTATTACGTTATAAGGAATAACGTTATATTGCATCACTATATCACTTATAACGTTATATTGCATCACTACATGACGTATAACATTATATACTATTACGTTATAACGGATAACGATATATTTCATCACTATGTAACGTATAACGTTATATACTATTACGTTATAAGGTATAACGTTATATTGCATCACTATATCACTTATAACGTTATATTGCACCACTATATGACGTATCACGTCATATACTATTACGTTACAACGTATAACGACATATTGCACTACTATGTGACGTATAACATTATATACTATTACGTTCTTACCAATAACGTTATACTGCACCACTATGTGACGTATGACCTTATATACTTTTATGTTATAAGGTATAACGATATATTGCATCACTATGTGACGTATAACGTTATATACTATTGCGTTATAATGAAAACGTTATATTGCATCACTATATCACTTATAACGTTATATTGCATCACTATATGACGCATAACGTCATATATTATTACATTATAACGTATAACGTTATAGAGTAGTACGGTATAACGTATGACTACATATTGCATCGCTATATGGCAAATAACGTCATATACTGTTACGTTATAACGTATAACGTTATATTGCATTATTATATGACGTATAACGTTATGGAGCATTACGTTACAACGTATAACGATATATTGCATCACTATGTGACGTATAAAGTTATATACTATTACGTTATAACCTATAACGTTGTACTGCAACACTATATGACGTATAACGTTATATACTATTACGTTATAAGGTATAAAGTTATATTGCATCACTATATCACTTATAACGTTATATTGCATTACTATATGACGCATAACTTTATGGAGTATTAAGTTACAACGCATATCGATATATTGCATCACTATGTGACGTATAACGTTACAAACTACTACGTTATAATGCATAACGTTATATTGCACCACTATATGACGTATAACGTTATATACTACAACGTTATAACGGATAACGATATATTTCATCACTATGTGACGTATAACGTTATAAACTATTACGTTGTTACCTATAACGTTATACTGCATCACTATATGACGTATAACGTTATGGAGTATTACGTCTTAACGTATAACGTTATATTGCATCACTATATGACGTATAACGTTATGGAGTATTACGTTGCAACGTATAACGATATATTGCATCACTATGTGACGTATGACGTTATATACTATTGCGTTATAACCTATAACGTTATACAGCATCACTATATGACGTAAAACGCCATATACTATCACGTTATAACCTATAACGTTATACTGCATCACCATGTGACGTATAACGTTATATACTATTACGTTCTTACCTATAACGTTATACTGCACCACTGTGTGACGTATAACGTTATATACTTTTACGTTATAAGGTATAACGATATATTGCACCACTATGTGACGTATAACGTTATATACTATTGCGTTATAATGCAAAATGTTATATTGTATCACTATATGACGTTTAACGTTATATACGATTACGTTATAACGGATAACGATATATTTCATCACTATTTGACGTATAACGTTATATACTATTACGTTATTACCTATAACGTTATACTGCATCACTATATCACTTATAACGTTATATTGCATCACTATATGATGTATAGCGTTTATACTATTACGTTATAACTTATAACGTCATACTGCATCACTATATGACGTATAACGTTATGGAGCATTACTTTACAACGTATAACGATATATTGCATCACTGTGTGACGTATAACGTTATATGCTATTACGTTATAACGCATAACGATATATTGAATCACTATATCACTTATAACGTCACATTGCACCACTATATCACGTATAACCTTTATACTATTACGTTATAACTTATAACGTTATATTGCACCACCTTATGACGTATAACGTCATATACTATTACGTTATAACCGATAACGTTGTACTGCATCACTATATGACGTATAACGTTATATACTATTACGTTAGAAGGTATAACGTTATATTGCATCACTATATCACTTATAACGTTATATTAAATCACTACATGACGTATAACGTTATGGAATATTACGTTACAACGTATAACGATATATTGCATCACTATATTACGTATAACGTCATATACTATAACGTTATAAGCTATAACGTTGTACTGCATCACTATATGGCGTATAACGTTATATACTATTACGTTATAAGGCATAACGTTATATTGCATCACTATATCACTTATAACGTCACATTGCACCACTATATGACGTATAACCTTTATACTATTACGTTATAACTTATAACGTTATATTGCACCACCTTATGACGTATAACGTCATATACTATTACGTTATAACCGATAACGTTGTACTGCATCACTATATGACGTATAACGTTATATACTATTACGTTAGAAGGTATAACGTTATATTGCATCACTATATCACTTATAACGTTATATTGAATCACTATATGACGTATAACGTTATGGAGTATTACGTTTTAACCTATAACGTTATATTGCATTACAATATGACGTATAACGTTATGGTGCATTACGTTACAACGTATAACGACATATTGCATTACTATGTGACGTGAAACGTTATATACTATTGCGATATAACCTATAACGTTATACTGCATCACTATATGACGTATAACGTCATATACTATTACGTTATAACCTATAACGTTGTACCGCATCACTATATGACTTATAACGTTATATACTATTACGTTATAAGATATAACGTTATATTGCAACACTATATCACTTATAACGTTATATACTAGTACGTTATAACGCATAACGTTATATTGCATCACTATATCACTTATAACGTTATATTGCACCACCTTATGACGTATAACGTCATATACTACTACGTTATAACCGATAACGTTGTACTGCATCACTATATGACGTATAACATTATATACTATTACGTTAGAAGGTATAACGTTATATTGCATCACTATATCACTTATAACGTTATATTGAATCACTATATGACGTATAACGTTATGGAGTATTACGTTTTAACCTATAACGTTATATTGCATTACAATATGACGTATAACGTTATGGTGCATTACGTTACAACGTATAACGACATATTGCATTACTATGTGACGTGAAACGTTATATACTATTGCGATATAACCTATAACGTTATACTGCATCACTATATGACGTATAACGTCATATACTATTACGTTATAACCTATAACGTTGTACCGCATCACTATATGACTTATAACGTTATATACTATTACGTTATAAGATATAACGTTATATTGCAACACTATATCACTTATAACGTTATATACTAGTACGTTATAACGCATAACGTTATATTGCATCACTATATCACTTATAACGTTATATTGCATCACTATATGAAGTATAACGTTATATACTAGTACGATATAACGCATAACGTTATATTGCATCACTATATCACTTATAACGTTATATTGCATCACTATGTGATGTATAACCTTATATACTATTACGTTATAACGCATATCGCTATATTGCATCACTATATCACTTATAACGTTATATTGCATCACTATGTGACGTATAACGTTATATACTATTACGTTATAATGCATAATGTTATATTGCACCACTATATGACCTATAACGTTACATACTACTACGTTATAACGGATAACGATATAATTCATCTCTATGTGTCTTATAACGTTATATACTATTACGTTATTACCTATAACGTTATACTGCATCACTATATGACGTATAACGTTATATACTATTGCGTTATAAGATATGACGATATATTGCATCATTATATGAAGTATAACCTTATATACTATTACGCTATAAGGTATAACGATATATTGCGTCACTATAAGAAGTATAACCTTATATACTATTACGTTATAAGGTACAACGATATATTGCACCACTATATGGCGTATAACGTCATATACTATTACGTTATAGCCTATAACGTTGTACTGTATCACTATATGACTTATAACGTTATATACTAGTACGTTATAACGTATAACGTTATATTGCATCACTATATCACGCATAACATTATATTGCATCTCTATATGACGTATTACGTATTATTGAATCACTATATGACGTATAACGTTGATACTATTACGTTATAACTTATAACGTTATATTGCATCACTATATGAAGTATAACCTTACATACTATTACGTTATAACGCATAGCGTTATATTGCATCACTATATCACGTATAACGTTACGGAGTATTACGGTATAACGTATAACGACATAATGCATTACTATGTGACATATAGCGTTATATACTATTACGTCATAAACTATAACGTTATACTGCATCACTATATGATGTATAACGATATAGACTATTACGTTATAACCTATAACGTTATACTGCATCACTATATGACGTATAACGTTATATACTACTACGTTATTAGGTATAACTATATACTCCATCACTATGTGAAGTATAACGTTATATAATATTACGTTATAACGTATAACAATATATTCCACCACTATATGACGTATAACGATATAGACTATTACGTTGTAACGTATAACGATATATTGCATCACTATACGACGTATAACGTCATATACCGTTACGTTATAACGTATAACGTTATATTGCATCTCTTTATCAAGTATAACGTTACGGAGTATTACGGTATAACGTATAACGACATAATGCATTACTATATGACGTATAACGATATAGACTATTACGTTATAACCTATAACGTTATACTGCATCACTATATGACGTATAACGTTATATACTACTACGTTATTAGGTATAACTATATACTCCATCACTGTACGAAGTATAACGTTATATAATATTACGTTATAACGTATAACAATATATTCCACCACTATATGACGTATAACGATATAGACTATTACGTTATAACGTATAACGATATATTGCATCACTATATTATGTCTAACGTTATATACTATTACGCTATAACGTATAATGCTATATTGCATCACTATATGACGTATAACGTCATATACTGTTACGGTATAAGGTATAACTATATATTCCATCACTATGTGAAGTATAACGTTGTATACTATTACGTTATAACCTATAACGTTGTACTGCATTACTATATGACGTATAATGTTATATACTATAACGTTATAAGGTAAAACGTTATATTGCACCACTATATCACTTATAACGTTATATTGTATCACTATATGACGCATAACGTCATATACTGTTATAACATATAACGATATATTGCATTACTATAGGACGCATAAGGTTATGGAGCGTTACGTTACAACGTATAACGATATATTTCATCACTATGTGACGTATAACGTTGTATACTATTACGTTATAACCTATAACGATGTACTGCATCACTATATGACGTACAACGTTATATACTATTACGTTATAAGGTAAAACGTTATATTGCACCACTATATCACTTATAACGTTATATTGTATCACTATATGACGCATAACGTCATATACTGTTATAACATATAACGATATATTGCATTACTATAGGACGCATAACGCTATGGAGCGTTACGTTACATCGTATAACGATATATTTCATCACTATGTGACGTATAACGTTGTATACTATTACGCTATAACCTATAGCGTTGTACTGCATCACTATATGACTTATAACGTTATATACTCTTACGTTATAAGGTATAACGATATATTGCATTACTATATGACGTATAACGTTATACACTATTGCGTTATAACCTATAACGTTATACTGCATCACTATAAGACGTATAACGTTATATACTATTACGTCATAACCTATAATGATGTACTGCATCACTATATGACTTACAACGTTATATTGCACCACTATATGACGTATAACGTTTATACTATTACGGTATAACTTATAACGTTATATTGCATTATTATATGACGTATAACGCTATTGAGTATTACGTTACAACCTATAACGTTATACTGCGTCACTATATGACGTATAACGTTATATGCTATTACGTTATAACGCATAAGGTTACATTGCATCATTATATCACTTATAACGATACATTGCACCACTGTATGACGCATAACCTTTATACTATTACGTTATAACTTATAACGTTATATTGCACCACCTTATGACGTATAACGTCATATACTATTACGTTATAACCGATAACGTTGTACTGCATCACTATATGACGTATAACGTTATATACTATTACGTTAGAAGGTATAGCGTTATAGAGTATTACCTTATATCGTATAACGATTTATACTATTACGTTATAACGCATAACGTTATATTGCATCAGTATATGACTTATAACGTTATATTGCATCACTATATCACTTATAACGTTATATTGCATCACTACATGATGTATAACGTTTATACTATTACGTTATAACTTATAACGTTATATTGCATCTCTATATGACGTATAACGTTATGGAGTATTACGTTTTAACGTATAACGTTATATTGCATCACTATATCACATATAACGTTATATAGAATGCCTATATGACGTATAACGTTATGAACTATTACGTTATAACGTATAGCGTTATATTGCATATCTATATGACGTATAACATTATATACTATTACGTTATAACGGATAACGATATATTTCATCACTATGTGACGTATACCGTTATATGCTATTACGTTATAACGCATAACGTTATATTGCATCACTATATCACTTATAACGTCACATTGCACCACTATATGACGTATAACCTTTATACTATTACGTTATAACTTATAACGTTATATTGCACCACCTTATGACGTATAACGTCATATACTATTACGTTATAACCGATAACGTTGTACTGCATCACTATATGACGTATAACGTTATATTCTATTACGTTAGAAGGTATAACGTTATATTGCATCACTATATCACTTATAACGTTATATTGCATCACTATATGACGTATAACGTTATGGAATATTACGTTACAACCTATAACGTTATACTGCGTCACTATATGACGTATAACGTCATATACTATTACGTTATAACCTATAACGTTGTACTGCATCACTATATGGCGTATAACGTTATATACTATTACGTTATAAGGTATAACGTTACATTGCATCACTATATCACTTATAACGTTATATTGCATCACTATATGACGTATAACGTTATGAACTATTACGTTATAACGTATAGCGTTATAGAGTATTACCTTATATCGTATAACGATTTATACTATTACGTTATAACGCATAACGTTATATTGCATCACTATATGACTTATAACGTTATATTGCATCACTATATCACTTATAACGTTATATTGCATCACTACATGATGTATAACGTTTATACTATTACGTTATAACTTATAACGTTATATTGCATCTCTATATGACTTATAACGTTATGGAGTATTACGTTTTAACGTATAACGTTATATTGCATCACTATATCACATATAACGATATAGAATGCCTATATGACGTATAACGATATGAACTATTACGTTATAACGTATAGCGTTATATTGCATAACTATATCACTTATAACGTTATATTGCATCACTATATGACGTATAACATTATATACTATTATGTTATAACGGATAACGATATATTTCATCACTATGTGACGTATAACGTTATATACAATTACGTTATAAGGTATAACGATATATTGCATCACTATATCACTTATAACGTTATATTGCACCACTATATGACGTATCACGTCATATACTGTTACGTTATAACGTATAACGTTAGATTGCATTACTATATGACGTATAACGTTATCGAGCATTACGTTACAACGTATAACGACATATTGCACTACTATGTGACGTATAATATTATATACTATTACGTTATAACCTATAACGTTGTACTGCATCACTATATGGCGGATAACGTTATATACTATTACGTTATAAGGTATAACGATATATTGCATCACTATATGAAGTATAACCTTATATACTATTACGTTATAAGGTATAACGTTATAATGCATCACTATATCACTTATAACGTTATATAGCATCCCTATATGACGTATAGCGTTATGAACTATTACGTTATAACGTATAGCGTTATAGAGTATTACCTTTTATCGTATAACGATTTATACTATTACGTTATAACGCATAACGTTATATTGCATCACTATATCACTTATAACGTTATATTGCATCACTATATCACATATAACGTTATATTGCATCACTATATGACGAATAACGTCATATACTGTTACGTTATAACGTATAACGTTAGATTGCATTACTATATGACGTATAACGTTATCGAGCATTACGTTACAACGTATAACGACATATTGCACTACTATGTGACGTATAACGTTATATACTATTACGTTATAAAGCATAACGTTATATTGCGTCACTATGGCACTTATAACGTTATATTGCACCACCAAATGACGAATAACGTCATATACTGTTACGTTATTAGGTATAACGTTAGATTGCATTACTATATGACGTATAACGTTATGGAGCATTACCTTATAACGTATAACGACATATTGCATTACTATGTGACGTATAACGTTATACACTATTACGTTATAACCTATAACGTTATACTGCATCACCATGTGTCGTATAACGTTATATACTATTACGTTTTTACCTACAACGTTATACTGCACCAATATGTGACGTATAACGTTATATACTTTTACGTTATAAGGTATAACGATATATTGCATCACTATGTGACGTATAACGTTATATACTATTGCGTTATAGTGCAAAACGTTATATTGCATCACTATATGACGTTTAACGTTATATACGATTACGTTATTACGCATAACGATATATTTCATCACTATGTGACGTATAACGTTATATACTATTACGTTATTACCAGTAACGTTATACTGCATCACTATATCACTTATATCGTTATATTGCATCACTATAAGATGTATAGCGTTTATACTATTACGTTATAACTTAAAGCGTTATATTGCATCACTATATGACGCATAACGTTATGGTGTATTACTTTACAACGTATAACGGTATATTGCATCACTATGTGACGTATAACGTTATATGCTATTACGTTATAACGCATAACGTTATATTGCATCACTATATCACTTAGGACGTTACATTGCACCACTGTATGACGTATAACCTTTATACTATTACGTTATAACTTATAACGTTATATTGCCCCACTATATGACGTATAACGTCATATACTATAATGTTATAACCTATAACGTTGTACTGCATCACTATATGGCGTATAACGTTATATACTATTACGTTATAAGGTATAACGTTATATTGCATCACTATATCACTTATAACGTTATATTGCATCACTATATGACGCATAACGTCATATACTATTACATTATAACGTATAACGTTATAGAGTATTACGCTATAACGTATGACTACATATTGCAACGCTATTTGACAAATAACGCCATATACTGTTACGTTATAACGTATAACGTTATATTGCATTACTATATGACGTATAACGTTGTGGAGCATTACGTTACAACGTATAACGACATATTGCATTACTATGTGACGTATAACGTTATATACTATTGCGTTATAACCTATAACGTTAGACAGCATCACTATATGACGTATAACGTCATATACTAATGCGTTATAACGTATAACGTTATAATGCATCACTATATCACTTATAACGTTATATAGCATCCCTATATGACGTATAACGTTATGAACTATTACGTTATAACGTATAGCGTTATATAGTATTACCTTTTATCGTATAACGATTTATACTATTACGTTATAACGCATAACGTTATATTGCATCACTATATCATTTATAACGTTATATTGCATCACTATATCACATATAACGTTACATTGCATCACTATATGACGCATTACGTCATATACTATTACATTATAACGTATAACGTTATAGCGTATTGCGCTATAACGTATGACTGCATATTGCATCACTTTTTGACGAATAACGTCATATACTGTTACGTTATAACGTATAACGTTATATTGCATTACTATATGACGTATAACGTTATGGAGCATTACGTTACAACGTATAACGACATATTGCATTACTATGTGACGTATAACGTTATATACTATTACGTTATAACCTATAACGTTGTAATGCATCACCATGTGACGTATAACGTTATATACTTTTACGTTGTAAGGTATAACGATATATTGCATCACTATGTGACGTATAACGTTATATACTATTGCGTTATAACCTATAACGTTATACTGCATCACTATAAGATGTATAACGTTATATACTATTACGTCATAACCTATAATGATGTACTGCATCACTATATGACTTACAACGTTATATTGCACCACTATATGACGTATAACGTTTATACTTTTACGGTATAACTTATAACGTTATATTGCATTACTATATGACGTATAACGCTATTGAGTATTACGTTACAACCTATAACGTTATACTGCGTCACTATATGACGTATAACGTCATATACTATTACGTTATAACCTATAACGTTGTACTGCATCACTATATGGCGTATAACGTTATATACTATTACGTTATAAGGTATAACGTTACATTGCATCACTATATCACTTATAACGTTATATTGCATCACTATATGACGTATAACGTTATGAACTATTACGTTATAACGTATAGCGTTATAGAGTATTACCTTATATCGTATAACGATTTATACTATTACGTTATAACGCATAACGTTATATTGCATCACTATATGACTTATAACGTTATATTGCATCACTATATCACTTATAACGTTATATTGCATCACTACATGATGTATAACGTTTATACTATTACGTTATAACTTATAACGTTATATTGCATCTCTATATGACTTATAACGTTATGGAGTATTACGTTTTAACGTATAACGTTATATTGCATCACTATATCACATATAACGATATAGAATGCCTATATGACGTATAACGATATGAACTATTACGTTATAACGTATAGCGTTATATTGCATAACAATATCACTTATAACGTTATATTGCATCACTATATGACGTATAACATTATATACTATTACGTTATAACGGATAACGATATATTTCATCACTATGTGACGTATAACGTTATATACAATTACGTTATAAGGTATAACGATATATTGCATCACTATATCACTTATAACGTTATATTGCACCACTATATGACGTATCACGTCATATACTGTTACGTTATAACGTATAACGTTAGATTGCATTACTATATGACGTATAACGTTATCGAGCATTACGTTACAACGTATAACGACATATTGCACTACTATGTGACGTATAACATTATATACTATTACGTTATAACCTATAACGTTGTACTGCATCACTATATGGCGTATAACGTTATATACTATTACGTTATAAGGTATAACGATATATTGCATCACTATATGAAGTATAACCTTATATACTATTACGTTATAAGGTATAACGTTATAATGCATCACTATATCACTTATAACGTTATATAGCATCCCTATATGACGTATAGCGTTATGAACTATTACGTTATAACGTATAGCGTTATAGAGTATTACCTTTTATCGTATAACGATTTATACTATTACGTTATAACGCATAACGTTATATTGCATCACTATATCACTTATAACGTTATATTGCATCACTATATCACATATAACGTTATATTGCATCACTATATGACGAATAACGTCATATACTGTTACGTTATAACGTATAACGTTAGATTGCATTACTATATGACGTATAACGTTATCGAGCATTACGTTATTACGCATAACGATACATTTCATCACTATGTGACGTATAACGTTATATACTATTACGTTATTACCTATAACGTTATACTGCATCACTATATCACTTATATCGTTATATTGCATCACTATAAGATGTATAGCGTTTATACTATTACGTTATAACTTAAAGCGTTATATTGCATCACTATATGACGCATAACGTTATGGTGTATTACTTTACAACGTATAACGGTATATTGCATCACTATGTGACGTATAACGTTATATGCTATTACGTTATAACGCATAGCGTTATATTGCATCACTATATCACTTAGGACGTTACATTGCACCACTATATGACGTATAACCTTTATACTATTACGTTATAACTTATAACGTTATATTGCCCCACTATATGACGTATAACGTCATATACTATAATGTTTTAACCTATAACGTTGTACTGCATCACTATATGGCGTATAACGTTATATACTATTACGTTATAAGGTATAACGTTATATTGCATCACTATATCACTTATAACGTTATATTGCATCACTATATGACGCATAACGTCATATACTATTACATTATAACGTATAACGTTATAGAGTATTACGCTATAACGTATGACTACATATTGCAACGCTATTTGACAAATAACGCCATATACTGTTACGTTATAACGTATAACGTTATATTGCATTACTATATGACGTATAACGTTGTGGAGCATTACGTTACAACGTATAACGACATATTGCATTACTATGTGACGTATAACGTTATATACTATTGCGTTATAACCTATAACGTTAGACAGCATCACTATATGACGTATAACGTCATATACTAATGCGTTATAACGTATAACGTTATAATGCATCACTATATCACTTATAACGTTATATAGCATCCCTATATGACGTATAACGTTATGAACTATTACGTTATAACGTATAGCGTTATATAGTATTACCTTTTATCGTATAACGATTTATACTATTACGTTATAACGCATAACGTTATATTGCATCACTATATCATTTATAACATTATATTGCATCACTATATCACATATAACGTTACATTGCATCACTATATGACGCATTACGTCATATACTATTACATTATAGCGTATAACGTTATAGCGTATTGCGCTATAACGTATGACTGCATATTGCATCACTATATGACGAATAACGTCATATACTGTTACGTTATAACGTATAACGTTATATTGCATTACTATATGACGTATAACGTTATGGAGCATTACGTTACAACGTATAACGACATATTGCATTACTATGTGACGTATAACGTTATATACTATTACGTTATAACCTATAACGTTGTAATGCATCACCATGTGACGTATAACGTTATATACTTTTACGTTGTAAGGTATAACGATATATTGCATCACTATGTGACGTATAACGTTATATACTATTACGTTATAATGCATAACGTTATATTGCATCACTATGGCACTTATAACGTTATATTGCACCACTATATGACGTATAACGTTATGGAGTATTACGTTATAAGGTATAACTATATATTCCATCACTATGTGAAGTATAACGTTATATACTATTACGTTATTCCTATAACGTTATACTGTATCACTATATGACGTATAAAGTTATGAACTATTACGTTATAACGTATAACGTTATAGAGTATTACGTTACAACGTATAACGACTTATACTATTACGTTATAACGCACAACGTTATATTGCATCATTATATCACTTATAACTTTATATTTCATCACTATATGACGTATAACGTCATATTCTGTTACGTTATAACGTATAACGTTATACTGCTTCACTATATCACTTATAATGTTATAATGCATTACTATATGACGTATAACGTTATGGAGTATTACGTTGCAACGTATAACGATATATTGCATCACTATGTGACGAATAACGTTATATGCTATTACGTTATAATGCATAACGTTATATTGCATCACTGTATCACTTATAACGTTATATTGCACCACTATATGACGTATAACGTCATATACTATGACGTTATAACCTATAACGATGTACTGCATCACTATATGACGTATAATGTTATATACTTTTACGTTATAAGCTATAACGTTGTACTGCATCACTATATGGCGTATAACGTTATGTACTATTACGTTATAAGGCATAACGTTATATTGCATCACTATATCACTTATAACGCTATATTGCATTACTATATGACGCATAACATTATGGTGCATTACGTTACAACGTATAACGACATATTGCATTACTATGTGACGTGAAACGTTATATACTATTGCGATATAACCTATAACCTTGTACTGCATCACTATATGACTTATAACGTTATATACTCTTACGTTATAAGGTATAACGATATATTGCACTACTATATGACGTATAACGTTATACACTATTGCGTTATAACCTATAACGTTATACTGCATCACTATAAGATGTATAACGTTATATACTATTACGTCATAACCTATAATGATGTACTGCATCACTATATGACTTACAACGTTATATTGCACCACTATATGACGTATAACGTTTATACTATTACGGTATAACTTATAACGTTATATTGCATTACTATATGACGTATAACGCTATTGAGTATTACGTTACAACCTATAACGTTATACTGCGTCACTATATGACGTATAACGTCATATACTATTACGTTATAACCTATAACGTTGTACTGCATCACTATATGGCGTATAACGTTATATACTATTACGTTATAAGGTATAACGTTACATTGCATCACTATATCACTTATAACGTTATATTGCATCACTATATGACGTATAACGTTATGAACTATTACGTTATAACGTATAGCGTTATAGAGTATTACCTTATATCGTATAACGATTTATACTATTACGTTATAACGCATAACGTTATATTGCATCACTATATGACTTATAACGTTATATTGCATCACTATATCACATATAACGATATAGAATGCCTATATGACGTATAACGATATGAACTATTACGTTATAACGTATAGCGTTATATTGCATAACTATATCACTTATAACGTTATATTGCATCACTATATGACGTATAACATTATATACTATTACGTTATAACGGATAACGATATATTTCATCACTATGTGACGTATAACGTTATATACAATTACGTTATAAGGTATAACGATATATTGCATCACTATATCACTTATAACGTTATATTGCATCACTATATGACGCATAACGTCATGTACTATTACATTATAACGTATAACGTTATAGAGTATTACGCTATAACGTATGACTACATATTGCAACGCTATTTGACAAATAACGCCATATACTGTTACGTTATAACGTATAACGTTATATTGCATTACTATATGACGTATAACGTTGTGGAGCATTACGTTACAACGTATAACGACATATTGCATTACTATGTGACGTATAACGTTATATACTATTGCGTTATAACCTATAACGTTAGACAGCATCACTATATGACGTATAACGTCATATACTAATGCGTTATAACGTATAACGTTGTAATGCATCACTATATCACTTATAACGTTATATAGCATCCCTATATGACGTATAACGTTATGAACTATTACGTTATAACGTATAGCGTTATATAGTATTACCTTTTATCGTATAACGATTTATACTATTACGTTATAACGCATAACGTTATATTGCATCACTATATCACTTATAACGTTATATTGCATCACTATATCACATATAACGTTACATTGCATCACTATATGACGCATTACGTCATATACTATTACATTATAACGTATAACGTTATAGCGTATTGCGCTATAACGTATGACTGCATATTGCATCACTATATGACGAATAACGTCATATACTGTTACGTTATAACGTATAACGTTATATTGCATTACTATATGACGTATAACGTTATGGAGCATTACGTTACAACGTATAACGACATATTGCATTACTATGTGACGTATAACGTTATATACTATTACGTTATAACCTATAACGTTGTAATGCATCACCATGTGACGTATAACGTTATATACTTTTACGTTGTAAGGTATAACGATATATTGCATCACTATGTGACGTATTACGTTATATACTATTACGTTATAATGCATAACGTTATATTGCATCTCTATGGCACTTATAACGTTATATTGCACCACTATATGACGTATAATGTCATATACTATTACGTTATAACCTATAACGTTGTACTGCATCACTATGTGACGTATAATGTCATATACTATTACGTTATAACCTATAACGTTGTACTGCATCCCTATTTGACGTATAACGTTATGAACTATTACGTTATAACGTATAACGTTATAGAGTATTACGTTATAACGTATGACGATTAATACTATTACGGTATAACGCATAACGTTAAATTGCATCACTATATAACGTATAACGTTATATTGCATTACTATATGACGTATAACGTTATGGAGTATTACGTTATAAGGTATAACTATATATTCCATCACTATGTGAAGTATAACGTTATATACTATTACGTTATTCCCATAACGTTATACTGTATCACTATATGACGTCTAAAGTTATGAACTATTACGTTATAGCGTATAACGTTATAGAGTATTACGTTACAACATATAACGACTTATACTATTACGTTATAACGCACAACGTTATATTGCATCATTATATCACTTATAACTTTATATTTCATCACTATATGACGTATAACGTCATATTCTGTTACGTTATAACGTATAACGTTATATTGCTTCACTATATCACTTATAATGTTATAATGCATTACTATATGACGTATAACGTTATGGAGTATTACGTTGCAACGTATAACGATATATTGCATCACTATGTGACGAATAACGTTATATGCTATTACGTTATAATGCATAACGTTATATTGCATCACTGTATCACTTATAACGTTATATTGCACCACTATATGACGTATAACGTTATATACTACTACGTTATAACGGATAACGATATATTTCATCACTATGTGACGTATAACGTTATAAACTATTACGTTGTTACCTATAACGTTATACTGCATCACTATATGACGTATAACGTTATGAACTATTACGTTATAACGCATAACGTTATATTGCATTACTATCTCACTTATAACGTTATATTGCATCACTATATGACGCATAACGTCATATACTATTACATTATAACGTATGACGTTAGAGAGTATTACGCCATAACATATGACTACATATTACATCACTATATGCCGAATAACGTCATATACTCTTACGTTATAAGGTATAACGTTATATAGCATCACTATATCGCTTATAACGTTATATTGCATTACTATAGGACGCATAACGTTATGGAGTATCACGTTACAAGCTATAACGTTGTACTGCATCACTATATGGCGTATAACGTTATATACTATTACGTTATAAGGCATAACGTCATATTGCATCACTATATCGCTTATAACGTTATATTGCATCACTATATGATGTATAACGTTTATACTATTACGATATAACTTATAACGTTATATTACATCACTATATGACGTATAACGTTATGGAGTATTACGTTTTAGCGTTTAACGTTATATTACATCACTATATGACGTATAACGTTATGGAGTATTACGTTACAACGTATAACGACATATTGCATCAGTAGGTGACGTATAACGATATATACTATTGCGTTATAACCTATAACGTTATAATGCATCACTTCATGACGTATAACGTTATATACTATTACGTTATAACTTATAACGATGTACTGCATCACTATATGACGTATAACGTTATGGAGTATTACGTTACAACGTATAACGACATATTGCATTACTATGTCACGTATAACGTTATATACTATTGTGTTATATCCTATAACGTTATACTGCATCACTATATGACGTTTAACGTTAATTACTATTAGTTTATAACGGATAACGATATATTTCATCACTATGTGACTTATAACGTTATATACTATTACGTTACTACCTATCACGTTATACTGCATCACTATATGACGTATAACGTCATATACTGTTACAACATATAACGTTATATTGCATTACTATATGACGTATAACGTTATGGAGTATTACGTTACCACCTATAACGTTATACTGCGTCACTATATGACGTATAACGTTATATACTATTACGTAATAAAGGATAACAATATATTTCATCACTATGTGACGAATAACGTTATACTATATGACGTATAACGTCATATACTGTTACGGTATAACGTATAACGTTATATTGCATTACTATATGACGTAGAACGTTATGGAGTATTACGTTACAACCTATAATGTTATACTGCGTCAGTATATGACGTATAACGTTATATACTATTACGTTATAATGTATAACATTATGCAGCATCACAATGTCACTTATAACGTTATATTGCATCACTATATGATGTATAACGTTTATACTATTACGTTATAACTTATAACGTTATACTGCATCACTGTATGACGTATAAAATTATGGTATATTACGTTACAACGTATAACGATATATTGCATCACTATGTGACGTATAACGTTATATAATATTACGTTATAACTCATAACGTTATATTGCTTCACTATATTACTTATAACGTAATATTGTACCACTATATGACGAATAACGTTATATTCTATTACGTTATAAGGTATAACGTTATATTGCATCACTATATGAAGTATAACGTTATATACTATTACGTTATAACTTATAGCGTTATAGAGTATTACCTTATATCGTATAACGATTTATGCTATTACGTTATAACGCGTAACGTTATATTTCATCACTATATCACTTATAACGTTATATTGCATCACTATATCACTTATAACGTTATATTGTATCACTATATGACTCATAGCATCATATACTATTACAGTATAACGTATAACGTTATGGAGAATTACGCTATAACGTATGACTTCATGTTGCATCAATATATGTCGAATAACGTCATATACTGCTACGTTATAACGTATAACGTTATATTGCATTACTATATGACGAATAACGTTATGCAGCATTACGTTACAACGTATAACGACATATTGTATTACTATGTGACGTATAACGTTATATACTATTGCGTTAGAACCTATAACTTTATACAGCATCACTATATGTCGTATAACGTCATATACTATTACGTTATAAGGTATAACGTTATATTGCATCACTATAAGAAGTATAACGTTATATACTAGTACGTTATAACGCATAACGTTATATTGCATCAATGTACGAAGTATAACGTTATATACTAATACGTTATAACGCATAACGCTATATTGCATCACTATATCACTTATAACGTTATATTGCATCACTGTATGACGCATAACGTCACATACTATTACATTATAACGTATAACGTTATGGAGAATTACGCTATAACGTATGACGTCATGTTGCATCAATATATGACTAATAACGTCATATACTGCTACGTTATAACGTATAACGTTATATTGCATCACTATATGACGTATAATGTTATGGAGTATTACGTTTTAACGTATAACGTTATATTGCATTACTATATGACGCATAACGTTACGGTGCATTACGTTACAACGTATAACGAAATATTGCATGACTATATGACGGATAACGTCATAAATTGTTACGTTATAACGTATAACGTTATATTGCATTACTATATGACGTATAACGTTATGGAGTATTACGTTACAACCTATAATGTTATACTGCGTCAGTATATGACGTATAACGTTATATACTATTACGTTATAATGTATAACATTATGTAGCATCACAATGTCACTTATAACGTTATATTGCATCACTATATGATGTATATCGTTTATACTATTACGTTATAACTTATAACGTTATACTGCATCACTGTATGACGTATAAAATTATGGTATATTACGTTACAACGTATAACGATATATTGCATCACTATGTGACGTATAACGTTATATAATAATACGTTATAACGCATAACGTTATATTGCATCACTATATTACTTATAACGTAATATTGTACCACTATATGACGAATAACGTTATATACTATTACGTTATAAGGTATAACGTTATATTGCATCACTATATGAAGTATAACGTTATATACTATTACGTTATAACGTATAGCGTTATGGAGAATTACGCTATAACGTATGACGTCATGTTGCATCAATATATGACGAATAACGTCATATACTGCTACGTTATAACGTATAACGTTATATTGCATCACTATATGACGTATAATGTTATGGAGTATTACGTTTTAACGTATAAGGTTATATTGCATTACTATATGACGCATAACGTTATGGAGCATTACTTTACAACGTATAACGACATATTGCATGACTATGTGACGTATAACGTTATATACTATTGCGTTATAACCTATAACGTTACACTGCATCACTATATGACGTATAACGTTATGGAGCATTACGTTACAACGTATAACGACATATTGCATGACTATGTGACGTATAACGTTATTGAGTATTTCGTTTTAACGTATAACGTTATATTGTATTTCTATATGACGCATAACGTTCTGGAGCATTACGTTACAACGTATAACTACATACTGCATTACTATGTGACGCATAACGTTATATACTATTGCGTTATAACCTATAACGTTACACTGCATCACTATATGACGTATAACGTTACATACTATTACGTTATATGGTATAACGTTACGTAGCATCACTATATCACTTATTGCGTTATATAGCATACCTATATGACGTATAACGTTATGAACTATTACGTTATAACGTATAGCGTTATAGAGTATTACCTTATATCGTATAACGATTTATACTATTGCGTTATAAGGTATAACGTTATATTGCATCACTATATCACTTATAACGTTATATAGCATCACTACATGACGTATAACGTTATGAACTAACACGTTATAACGTATAGAGTTATAGAGTATTACCTTATATCGTAAAACGGTTTATACTATTACGTTATAACGCATATCGTTACATTGCATCACTATATCACTTATAACGTCATATTGCATCACTATATCACTTATATCGTTATACTGCATCACAACATGACGTATAACGTCATATACTGATATAACCTATAACGTTATACTGCATCACTATATGATGTATAACGTTATATACTATAGCGTTATAAGGTATAACGTTATATTGCATCACTATATCACTTATAACGTTATACTGCATCACAACATGACGTGTAACGTCATATACTGATATAACTTATAACGTTATATTGCATTACTATATGACGTATAACGTTATGGAGTATTACGTTATAACGTATAGCGTTATAGAGTATTACCTTATATCGTATAACGATTTATACCATTACGTTATAACGCATAACGCTATATTGCATCACTATATTACTTATAAACGTTATGTTGCATCACTATATCACTTATAACGTTATAATGCATCACTATATGATGTATAACGTTTATACTATTACGTTATAATTTACTACGTTATATTGCATTACAATATGACGTATAACGTTATGGAGTATTACCTTACAACGTATAACGATATATTGCATCACTATGGGACGTATAACGTTATATACTATTACGTTATAACGCATAACGTTATATTGCATCACCATATCACTTATAACGTTATGTTGCATCACTGTATCACTTATAACGTTATAATGCATCACTATATCATGTATAACGTTTATACTATTGCGTTATAATTTATAACGTTATATTGCATTAAAATATGACGTATAACGTTATGGAGTATTACCTTACAACGTATAACGATATATTGCATCACTATGTGACGTATAACGTTATATACTATTACGTTATAACGCATAACGTTATATTCCATCGCTATATCACTTATAACGTTATGTTGCATCACTATATGACGCATAACGTCATATACTATTACGCTATAACCTATAACGTTATACTGCATCACTATATGATGTATAACGATGTATACTATTACGTTATAAGGTCTAACGTTATATTGCATGACTATATCACTTATAACGTTATATTGCACCACTATGTCACGTATAACGTCATATACTATTACGTTATAACCTATAACGTTGTACTGCATCACTATATGACGTATAACGTTATATACTATTACGTTATAAGGTATAACGTTGTCTTGCATCACTATATCACTTATAACGTTATACTGCGTCACTATATGACGTATAACGTTATGGAGTATTACGATTTAACGTATAACGTTATATTGCATTACTATATGACGTATAACGTTATGGAGTATTGCGTTACAACGTATAACGATATATTGCATCACTATGTGACGTATAACGTTATATACTATTACGTTATAACGCATAACGTTATATTGCATCACTATATCACTTATAACGTTATGTTGCATCACTATATCACTTATAACGTTATAATGCATCACTATATGATGTGTAACGTTATATGCTATTAGGTTATAAGGTATAACGATATATTCCATCACTATATGAAGTATAACCTTATATACTACTACGTTATAAGGTATAACGTTATATTGCATCACTATATCATTTATAACGTTATAATGCATCACTATATGATGTATAACGTTTATACTATTACGTTATAATTTATAACGTTATATTGCATCACTATATGACGTATAACGTTTATACTATTACGTTATAATTTGTAACGTTATATTGCATCACTATATGACGTATAACGTTATGGAGTATAACGTTTTAACGTATAACGATATATTGCATTACTATATGACGTATAACGTTATGGAGTATTACCTTACAACGTATAACGATATATTGCATCACTATGTGACGTATAACGTTATATACTATTACGTTATAACCAATAACGTTATATTGCATCACTATATCACTTATAACGTTATGTTGCATCACTATATCACTTATAACGTTATAATGCATCACTATAGCATGTATAACGTTTATACTATTACGTTATAATTTATAACGTTATATTGCATCACTATATGGCGTATAACGTTATGGAGTATTATGTTTTAACGTATAACGTTATATTGCATAACTATATGACGTATTACGTTATGGAGTATTACGTTACAACGTATAACGATATATTGCATCACTATGTGACGTATAACGTTATATAATATTACGCTATAACGCATAACTTTATATTGCATCACTATATCACTTATAACGTTATATTGCACCACTATATGACGTATAACGTCATATACTATTACATTATAACCTATAACGTTGTACTGCATCACTATATGACGTATAACGTTATATACTATTACGTTATAAGGTATAACGTTATATAGCATCACTATATCGCTTATAACGTTATATTGCAACACTATATGACACATAACGTCATATATTACTACATTATAACGTATATCGATATAGAGTATTACGCCGTAACGTATGCCTACATATTGCATCAGTATATGACGAATAACGTCATATACTGTTACGTTATAACGTATAACGTTATATTGCATTACTATAGAACGCATAACGTTATGGAGCATTATGTTACAACGTATAACGACTTATTGCATTACTATGTGACGTATAACGTTACAAACTATTACGTTATAATGCATAACGTTATATTGCACCTCTATATGACGTATAACGTTATATACTATTACGTTATAACCTATAACGTTGTACTGCATCACTATATGACGTATAACGTTATATACTATTACGTTATAAGGTATAACGTTATATTGCACCACTATATCACTTATAACGTTATATAGCATCCCTATATGAAGTATAACGTTATGAACTATTACGTTATAACGTATAGCGTTATAGAGTATTACCTTATATCGTACAACGATTTATACTATTACGTTGTAACGCATAACGTTATATTCCATCGCTATATCACTTATAACGTTATGTTGCATCACTATATCGCTTATAACGTTATATTGCATCACTGTATGATGTATAACGTTTATACTATTACGATATAACTTATAACGTTATATTACATCACTATATGACGTATAACGTTATGGAGTATTACGTTACAACGTATAACGATATATTGCATCACTATGTGACGTAAAACGTTATTTACTATTACGTTGTAACGCATAACGTTATATTGCATCACTATATGACGTATAACGTTATATTGCACCACTATATGACGTATAACGTTTATACTATTACGTTATAACCTATAACGATGTACTGCATCACTATATGACGTATAACGTTATATACTATTACGTTATAACCTATAACGATGTACTGCATCACTATATGACTTATAACGTTATATTGCACCACTATATGACGTATAATGTTTATACTATTACTTTATAACTTATAACGTTATATTGCATCACTATATCACTTATAACGTTATGTTGCATCACTATATCGCTTATAACGTTATATTGCATCACTATATGATGTATAACGTTTATACTATTACGTTATAGTTTATAACGTTATATTGCATCACTATATGACGTATAACGTTATGGAGTATTACGTTTTAACCTATAACGTTATATTGCATTACTATATGACGTATAACGTTATATACTATTACGTTATAACCTATAACGATGTACTGCGTCACTATATGACTTATAACGTTATATTGCACCACTATATGATGTATAACGCTTATACTATTACGTTATAACTTATAACGTTATATTGCATTACTATATGTCGTATAAAGTTATGGAGTATTACGTTACAACCTATAACGTTATACTGCGTCACTATATTACGTATAGCGTTATATACTATTACGTTATAAGGTATAACGTTATATTGCATCACTATATGAAGTATAACCTTATATTCTCTTACGTTATAAGGTATAACGATATATTGCAACACTATATGAAGTATAACATTATATACTCTTACGTTATAAGGTATAACGATATATTGCATCACTATATGAAGTATAACCTTATATACTATTAGGTTATAAGGTATAACGATATATTGCACCACTATATGAGGTATAACGTCATATACTGTAACGTTATAACCTATAACGATGTACTGCATCACTATGTTACGTATAACGTTATATACTATTACGTTTTAACGGATAACGATATATTTCCTCACTATGTAACGTATAACGTTATATACTATTACGTTATTCCCTGTAACGTTATAATGCATCACTAATTGACGTATAATGTCTTATACTTTTATAACGTATAACGTTATATTGCATTACAATATGACATATAACGTTATGGAGTATTACGTTACAACCTATAACGTTATACTGCGTCACTATATGACGTATAACGTTATATACTATGAGGTTATAACGTATAACGATATATAGCACCACTATATGACGTATAACGTCATATAGTATTACGTTATAACCTATAACGTTGTACTGCATCACGATATGACGAACAACGTTTATACAATTACGTTATAATTTATAACGTTATATTGCATCACTAAATGACGTATAACGTTATGGAGTATTACGTTTTAACGTATAACGTTATATTGCATTACTATGTGACGTATAACGTTATATACTACTACGTTATAACGAATAACGTTATATTGCACCACTATACCACTTATAACGTTATATTGCACCACTATATGACGTATAACATCATATACTATTACATTATAACCCATAACGTTGTACTGCATCACTATATGACGTATAACGTTATATACTGTTACGTTATAAGGTATAACGTTATATAGCATCACTATATCGCTTATAACGTTATATTGCATCACTATATGAATTATAAAGTTATATTCCAGAACGTTATAACGCATAACGTTATATTGCATCACTATATGACTTATAACGTTATATTGCACCACTATGTGTCGTATAACGTTTATACTATTACGTTAGGATTTATAACGTTATATTGCATCACTATATGACGTATAACGTTATGGAGTATTACGTTTTAACCTATAACGTTATATTGCATTACTATATGACGTATAACGTTATGGAGTATTACGTTACAACGTATAACGATATATTGCATCAATATGTGACGTATAACGTTATATACTATTACGTTGTAACGCATAACGTTATATTGCATCACTATATGACTTATAACGTTATATTGCACCACCATATGACGTATAATGTTTATACTATTACTTTATAACTTATAACGTTATATTGCATCACTATATCACTTATAACGTTATCTTGCATCACTATATCGCTTACAACGTTATATTGCACCACTATATGACGTATAACATTTATACTATTACGTTATAATTGATAACGTTATATTGCATCACTATATGACGTATAACGTTATGGAGTATTACGTTTTAACCTATAACGTTATATTGCATTACAATATGACGTATAACGTTATGGAGTATTACGATACAACGTATAACGACATATTGCATCACTATGTGACGTATAACGTTATATACTATTACGTTATAACCTATAACGATGTACTGCGTCACTATATGACTTATAACGTTATATTGCACCACTATATGATGTATAACGCTTATACTATTACGTTATAACTTATAACGTTATATTGCATTACTATATGTCGTATAAAGTTATGGAGTATTACGTTACAACCTATAACGTTATACTGCGTCACTATATGACGTATAGCGTTATATACTATTACGTTATAAGGTATAACGATATATTGCATCACTATATGAAGTATAACCTTATATTCTCTTACGTTATAAGGTATAACGATATATTGCAACACTATATGAAGTATAACATTATATACTCTTACGTTATAAGGTATAACGATATATTGCATCACTATATGAAGTATAACCTTAATTACTATTAGGTTATAAGGTATAACGATATATTGCACCACTATATGACGTATAACGTCATATACTGTAACGTTATAACCTATAACGATGTACTGCATCACTATGTTACGTATAACGTTATATACTATTACGTTTTAACGGATAACGATATATTTCCTCACTATGTAACGTATAACGTTATATACCATTACGTTATTCCCTATAACGTTATAATGCATCACTAATTGACGTATAATGTCATATACTTTTATAACGTATAACGTTATATTGCATTACAATATGACATATAACGTTATGGAGTATTACGTTAGAACCTATAACGTTATACTGCGTCACTATATGACGTATAACGTTATATACTATGAGGTTATAAGGTATAACGATATATTGCATTACTATATGACGTATAACGTTATGGAGTATTACGTTACAACGTATAACGATATATTGCGTCACTATGTGACGTATAACGTTATATACTATTACGTTATAAGGCATAACGTCATATTGCATCACTATATCGCTTATAACGTTATATTGCATCACTATATGATGTATAACGTTTATACTATTACGATATAACTTATAAAGTTATATTGCATCACTATATCACTTATAACGTTATAATGCATCACTATATCGCTTATAACGTTATATTGCATCACTATATGATGTATAACGTTTATACTATTACGATATAACTTATAACGTTATATTGCATCACTATATGACGTATAACGTTATGGAGTATTACGTTTTAACGTATAACGTTATATTGCATTACTATATGACGTATAACGTTATGGAGTATTACGTTACAACGTATAACGATATATTGCATCACTATGTGACGTATAACGTTATATACTATTACGTTATAACGCATAACGTTATTTTGCATCACTATATGACTTAGAACGTTATATTGCACCACTATATGACGTATAACGTTTACACTATTACGTTATAACTTATAACGTTATATTGCATCACTATATCGCTTATAACGTTATAATGCATCACTATATCGCTTATAACGTTATATTGCATCACTATATGATGTATAACGTTTATACTATTACGATATAACTTATAAAGTTATATTACATCACTATATGACGTATAACGTTATGGAGTATTACGTTACAACGTATAACGATATATTGCATCACTATGTGACGTATAACGTTATATACTACTACGTTATAACGCATAACGTTATATTGCATCACTATACCACTTATAACGTTATATTGCACCACTATATGACGTATAACATCATATACTATTACATTATAGCCTATAACGTTGTACTGCATCACTATATGACGTATAACGTTATATACTGTAACGTTAAAAGGTATAACGTTATATAGCATCACTATATCGCTTATAACGTTATATTGCATCAATATATGAATTATAACGTTATATTCCAGAACGTTATAACGCATAACGTTATATTGCATCACTATAAGACTTATAACGTTATATTGCATTACTATAGGACGCATAACGTTATGGAGTATTACGTTACAACGTATAACGACATATTGCATGACTATGTGACGTATAACGTTATATACTATTGCGTTATAACCTATAACGTTACACTGCATCACTATATGACGTATAACGTTATGGAGCATTACGTTACAACGTATAACGACATATTGCATCACTATGTGACGTATAACGTTATATACTATTACGTTATAACCTATAACGATGTACTGCATCACTATATGACTTATAACGTTATATTGCACCACTATATGACGTATAACGTTTACACTATTACATTATAACTTATAACGTTATATTGCATTACTATATGACGTATAACGTTATGGAGTATTACGTTACAACCTATAACGTTATACTGCGTCACTATATGACGTATAGCGTTATATACTATTACGTTATAAGGTATAACGTTATATTGCATCACTATATGAATTATAACGTTATATTCCAGAACGTTATAACGCATAACGTTATATTGCATCACTATATGACGTATAACGTTATGGAGTATTACGTTTTAACCTATAACGTTATATTGCAATACTATATGACGTATAAAGTTATGGAGTATTACGATACAACGTATAACGACATATTGCATCACTATGTGACGTATAACGTTATATACTATTACGTTATAACCTACAACGATGTACTGCATCACTATATGACTTATAACGTTATATTGCACCACTATATTACGTATAACGTTTATACTATTACGTTATAACGTATAACGTTATATTGCATTACTATATGACGTATAACGTTATGGAGTATTACGTTACAACCTATAACGTTATACTGCGTCACTATATGACGTATAGCGTTATATACTATTACGTTATAAGGTATAACGATATATTGCATCATTATATGAAGTATAACCTTAAATACTCTTACGTTATAAGGTATAACGATATATTGCAACACTATATGAAGTATAACATTATATACTATTACGTTATATGTTATAACAATATATTGCATCACTATATGAAGTATAACGTTATATACTATTACGTAATAACAGATAACAATAAATTTCATCACTATGTGACGTATAACGTTATTTACTATTTCGTAATTACCTATAACGTTATACTGCATCACTATATGACGTATAACGTCATATATTGTTATAACGCATAACGTTATATTGCATTACTATATGACGTATAACGTTATGGAGTATTACGTTACAACCTATAATGTTATACTGCGTCACTATATGACGTATAAAGTTGTATACTATTACGTTATAAGGTATAACGATATAATGCATCACTATATGAAGTATAACCTTATATACTATCACGTAATAAGGTATAACGATATATTGCATCACTATATGAAGTATAACCTTATATACTATTACATTATAAGGTATAACGATATATTGCTCCACTATATGACGTATAACGTCATATACTGTTACGTTATAACCTGTAACGTTATACTGCATCACTATATGACGTATAACGTTATATACTATTACTTTATAACGGATAAAGATATATTTCATCACTATATCACTTATAACGTTATATAGCATCACAATATGACGTATAACGTTATGGAGTATTACGTTACAACCAATAATGTTATACTGCGTCACTATATGACGTATAAAGTTATATACTATTACGTTATAAGGTATAACGATATAATGCATCACTATATGAAGTATAACCTTATATACTATCACGTAATAAGGTATAACGATATATTGCATCACTATATGAAGTATAACCTTATATACTATTACATTATAAGGTATAACGATATATTGCACCACTATATGACGCATAACGTTATGAACTATTACGTTATAACGTATAGCGTTATAGAGTATTACCTTATATCGTATAACGATTTAAACTATTACCATATAACCCATAACGTTATATTGCATCACTATATCACTTATAACGTTATATTGCATCACAATATGACGTATAACGTTATGGAGTATTACGTTTTAACGTATAACGTTATATTGCATTACTATATGACGTATAACGTTATGGAGTATTACGTTACAACGTATAACGATATATTGCATCACTATGTGACGTATAACGTTATATACTATTACGTTATAACGCATAACGTTATTTTGCATCACTATATGACTTAGAACGTTATATTGCACCATTATATGTCGTATAACGTTTATACTATTACGTTATAACTTATAACGTTATATTGCATCACTATATCACTTATAACGTTATAATGCATCACTATATCGCTTATAACGTTATATTGCATCACTATATGATGTATAACGTTTATACTATTACGATATAACTTATAAAGTTATATTACATCACTATATGACGTATAACGTTATGGAGTATTACGTTATAACGTATAACGATATATTGCATCACTATGTGACGTATAACGTTATATACTACTACGTTATAACGCATAACGTTATATTGCATCACTATACCACTTATAACGTTATATTGCACCACTATATGACGTATAACATCATATACTATTACATTGTAGCCTATAACGTTGTACTGCATCACTATATGACGTATAACGTTATATACTGTTACGTTATAAGGTATAACGTTATATAGCATCACTATATCGCTTATAACGTTATATTGCATCACTATATGAATTATAACGTTATATTCCAGAACGTTATAACGCATAACGTTATATTGCATCACTATAAGACTTATAACGTTATATTGCATTACTATAGGACGCATAACGTTATGGAGTATTACGTTACTACCTATAACGTTGTACTGCATCACTATATGACGCATAACGTTATATACTATTACGTTATAACGCATAACGTCATATTGCATCACTATATCGCTTATAACGTTATATTGCATCACTATATGATGTATAACGTTTATACTATTACGATATAACTTATAACGTTATATTGCATCACTATATGACGTATAACGTTATGGAGTATTACGTTTTAACGTATAACGTTATATTGCATTACAATATGACGTATAACGTTATGGAGTATTACGTTACAGCGTATAACGATATATTGCATTTACTATGTGACGTATAACGTTATATACTATTACGTTATAACGCATAACGTTATTTTGCATCACTATATGACTTATAACGTTATATTGCACCACTATATGACGTATAACGTTTATACTATTACGTTATAACTTATAACGTTATATTGCATCACTATATCACTTATAACGTTATAATGCATCACTATATCGCTTATAACGTTATATTGCATCACTATATGATGCATAACGTTTATACTATTACGATATAACTGATAAAGTTATACTACATCACTATATGACGAATAACGTTATGGAGTATTACGTTACAACGTATAACGATATATTGCATCACTATGTGACGTATAACGTTATATACTACTACGTTATAACGCATAACGCTATATTGCATCACTATACCACTTATAACGTTATATTGTACCACTCTATGACGTATAACATCATATACTATTACATTATAACCTATAACGTTGTACTGCATCACTATATGACGTATAACGTTATATACTGCTACGTTATAAGGTATAACGTTATATAGCATCACTATATCGCTTATAACGTTATATAGCATCACTATATGAATTATAACGTTATATTCCAGAACGTTATAACGCATAACGTTATATTGCATCACTATATGACTTGTAACGTTATATTGCACCACTATATGTCGTATAACGTTTATACTATTACGTTATAATTTATAACGTTATATTGCATCACTATATGACGTATAACGTTATGGAGTATTACGTTTTAACCTATAACGTTATATTGCATTACTATATGACGTATAACGTTATGGAGTATTACGATACAACGTATAACGACATATTGCATCACTATGTGACGTATAACGTTATATACTATTACGTTATAACCTATAACGATGTACTGCATCACTATATGACTTATAACGTTATATTGCACCACTATATGACGTATAACGTTTATACTATTACGTTATAACTTATAACGTTATATTGCATTACTATATGACGTATAACGTTATGGAGTACTACGTTACAACCTATAACGTTATACTGCGTCACTATATGACGTATAGCGTTATATACTATTACGTTATAAGGTATAACGATATATTGCATCAATATATGAAGTATAACCTTATATTCTCTTACGTTATAAGGTATAACGATATATTGCAACACTATATGAAGTATAACATTATATACTATTACGTTATATGTTATAACAATATATTGCATCACTATATGAAGTATAACCTTATATACTCTTACGTTACAAGGTATAACGATATATTGCATCACTATATGAAGTATAACCTTATATACTATTACGTTATAAGGTATAACGATATATTGCACCAATATATGATGTATAACGTCATATACTATTACGTTATAACCTATAACGATGTACTGCATCACTATGTGACGTATAACGTTATGTACTATTACGTTATAACCTATAACGATGTACCGCATCACTATATGACTTATAACGTTATATTGCACCACTATATGACGTATAACGATTTTACTATCACGTTATAACTTATAAAGTTATATTGCATTTCTATATGACGTATAACAGTATGGAGTATTACGTTACAACCTATAACGTGATACTGCGTCACTATATGACGTATAGCGTTATATACTATTACGTTATAAGGTATAACGATATATTGCATCACTATATGAAGTATAACCTTATATACTCTTACGTTATAAGGTATAACGATATATTGCATCACTATGTGAAGTATAACCTTATATACTATTACGTTATAAGGTATAACGATATATTGCACCACTATATGACGTATAACGTCATATACTGTAACGTTATAACCTATAACGATGTACTGCATCACAATATGACGTACAACGTTGTATACTATTACGTTTTAACGGATAACGATATATTTCCTCACTATGTAACGTATAACGTTATATACTATTACGTTATTCCCTATAACGTTATAATGCATCACTACTTGACGTATAACGTCATATACTTTTATAACGCATAACGTTATATTGCATTACTATATGACCTATAACGTTATGGAGTATTACGTTACAACCTATAACGTTATACTGCGACACTATATGACGTATAACGTTATATACTATGTGGTTATAAGGTATAACGATATATTGCACCACTATATGACGTATAACGTCATATACCATTACGTTATGACCTATAACGTTGTACTGCATCACGATATGACTTATAACGTTTATACTATTACGTTATAATTTATCACGTTATATTGCATCACTATATGACGTATAACGTTATGGAGTATTACGTTACAACGTATAACGATATATTGCGTCACTATGTGACGTATAACGTTATATACTATTACGTTATAACGCATAACGTTATGTTGCACCACTATACCACTTATAACGTTATATTGCACCACTATATGACGCATATCGTCATATACTATAACATTATAACGTATAACGTTATAGAGAATTACGCTATAACGTATGACTGCATATTGCATCACTATATGACGAATAACCTCATATACTGTTTACGTTATAACGTATAACGTTATATTGCATTACTATATGACGCATAACGTTATGGAGCATTACGTTACAACGTATAACGACATATTGCATGACTATGTGATGTATAACGTTATATACTATTGCGTTATAACCTATAACGTTATATTGCATCACTATGTGACGTATAACGTTATATACTATTACGTTATAATGCATAACGTTATATTGCATCACTATATGACGTATAACGTTATATACTATTACGTTATAACGGATAAAGATATATTTCATCACTATGTGACGTATAACATTATATACTATTACGTTATTACCTATGACGTTATACTGCATCACTATATGACGTATAACGTCATATACTGTTATAACGTATAACGTTATATTGCATTATTGTATGACGTATAACGTTATGGAGTATTACGTTACAAGCTATAACGTTATACTGCGTCACTATATGACGTATAACGTTATATACTATTGCGTTATAAGGTATAACGATATATTGCATCACTATGTGACGTATAGTGTTATATACTATTACGTTATAATACATAATGTCATATTGCATCACTATATGACGTATAACGTTATATACTATTACGTAATAACGGATAACAATATATTTCATCACTATGTGACGTATAAGGTTATATTCTATTACGTTATTACCTATAACGTTATGCTGCATCACTATATGACGTATAACGTTATGGAGTATTACGCTACAACCTATAATGTTATACTGCGTCACTATATGACGTATAACGTTATATACTATTACGTTATAAGGTATAACGATATATTGCATCACTAAATGAAGTATAACCTTATATACTATTACGTTATAAGGTATAATGTTATATTGCATCACTATGTGACGTATAACGTTATGTACTATTACGTTATAACCTATAACGATGTACTGCATCACTATATGACGTATAACGTTGTATACTATTACGTTTTAACGGATAACGATATATTTCCTCACTATGTAACGTATAACGTTATATACTATTACGTTATGCCCTAAACTTTATAATGCAACACTAATTGACGTATAACGTCATATACTTTTATAACGTATAACGTTATATTGCATTACAATATGACATATAAAGTTATGGAGTATTACGTTACAACCTATAACGTTATACTGCGTCACTATATGACGTATAACGTTATATACTATGAGGTTATAAGGTATAACGATGTACTGCATCACTATATGACGTACAACGTTGTATACTATTACGTTTTAACGGATAACGATATATTTCCTCACTATGTAACGTATAACGTTATATACTATTACGTTATTCCCTAAACGTTATAATGCATCACTAATTGACGTATAACGTCATATACTTTTATAACGTATAACGTTATATTGCATTACTATATGACGCATAAGGTTATGGAGCATTACGTTACAACGTATAACGACATATTGCATGACTATGTGACGTATAACGTTATATACCAGTGCGTTATAAGGTATAACGTTATATTGCATCACTATATCACTTATAACGTTATATTGCATCACTATATGACGTATAACGTTATGGAGTATTACGTATTAACGTATAACGTTATATTGCATTACTATATGACGCATAAGGTTATGGAGCATTACGTTACAACGTATAACGACATATTGCATGACTATGTGACGTATAACGTTATATACCAGTGCGTTATAAGGTATAACGTTATATTGCATCACTATATCACTTATAACGTTATATAGCATCCCTATATGACGTATAACGTTATGAACTATTACGTTATAACGTATAGCGTTATAGAGTATTACCTTATATCGTATAACAATTTAAACTATTACGTTATAACCCATAACGTTATATTGCATCACTATATGACTTATAACGTTATATTGCATCACTATATCGCTTATAACGTTATATTGTATCACTATATGACGCATAAGGTCATATACTATTACATTATAACGTATAACGTTATAGAGAATTACGCTATAACGTATGACTACATGTTGCATCACTATATGACGAATAACGTCATATACTGTTACGTTATAACGTATAACGTTATATAGCATTACTATATGACGCATAAAGTTATGGAGCATTACGTTACAACGTATAACGACATATTGCATGACTATGTGACGTATAACGTGATATACTATTGCGTTAGAACCTATAACGTTATACTGCGTCACTATGTGACGTATAACGTTATATACTATTACGTTATAAGGTATAACGTTATGTAGCATCACTATAACACTTATAACGTTATATTGCATCACTATATCACTTATAACGTTATGTTGCATCACTATATGATGTATAACGTTTATACTGTAACGTTATAACTTATAACGTTATTTTGCATCACTATATGATGTATAACGTTTATACTATTACGTTATAACTTATAACGTTATTTTGCATCACTATATGACGTATAACGTTATGGAGTATTACGTTTTAACGTATAACGTTATATTGCATTACTATATGACGTATAACGTGATGGAGTATTACGATACAACGTATAACGATATATTGCATCACTATATGACGTATAACGTTATATACTATTACGTTTTAAGGTATAACGTTATATTGGAACACTATATCACTTATAACAATATATTTTATCACAATATGACGCATAACGTCATATACTATAACATTATAACGTATAACGTTATAGGGAATTACGCTATAACGTATGACTGCATATTGCATCACTATATGACGAATAACGTCATATACTGTTACGTTATAACGTATAACGTTATATTGCATTACTATATGACGCATAACGTTATGGAGCATTACGTTACAACGTATAACGACATATTGCATGACTTTGTGACGTATAACGTTATATACTATTGCGTTATAACCTATAACGTTATATTGCATCACTATGTGACGTATAACGTTATATACTATTACGTTATAATGCATAACGTTATATTGCATCACTATATGACGTATAACGTTATATAATATTACGTTATAACGGATAAAGATATATTTCATCACTATGTGACGTATAACATTATATACTATTACGTTATTACCTATAACGTTATACTGCATCACTATATGACGTATAACGTCATATACTGTTATAACGTATAACGTTATATTGCATTACTGTATGACGTATAACGTTATGGAGTATTACGTTACAATGTATAACGATATATTGCATCACTATGTGACGTATAATGTTATATTCTATTACGTTATAAGGTATAACGACATATTGCATCACTAAATGATGTATTACCTTATATACTATTACGTTATAAGGTATAACGTTATATTGCATCACTATGTGACGTATAATGTTATATACTAATACGTTATAATACATATCGTTATATTGCATCACTGTATGGCGTATAACGTTATATACTATTACGTAATAACGGATAACAATATATTTCATCACAATGTGACGTATAAGGTTATATACTATTACGTTATTACCTATAACGTTATGCTGCATCACTATACGACGTATAGCGTTATAGAGTATTATCTACAACCTATAATGTTATACTGCGTCACTATATGACGTATAACGTTATATACTATTACGTTACAACGTATAACGACATATTGCATGACTATGTGACGTATAACGTTATATACTATTGCGTTATAACGTATAACGTCATACTGCATCACTATATGACGTATAACGTTATATACTATTACGTTATAACGGATGACGATATATTTCATCACTATGTGATGTATAACGTTATACTGCATCACTATATGACGTACAACGTCATATACTGTTATAACGTATAACGTTATGTTGCATTACTATATGACGTATAACGTTATGAACTATTACGTTATAACGTATAGCGTTATAGAGTATTACCATATATCGTATAACGATGTATAATATTACGTTATAACGCATAACGTTATATTTCATCACTATATCACTTATAACGTTATATTGCATCACTATATCACTTATAACGTTATATTGTATAACTATGTGACGCATAACGTCATATACTATTACATTATAACGTATAACGTTATGGAGAATTACGCTATAACGTATGACTACATGTTGCATCACTATATGACGAATGACGTCATATACTTTTACGTTATAACGTATAACGTTATATTGCAATACTATATGACGCATAACGTTATGGAGCATTACGTTACAACGTATAACGACATATTGCATCACTATGTGACGTATAACGTTATATACTATTACCTTATAAAGCATAACGTTATATTGCATTACTATATGACGCATAACGTTGTGGAGCATTACGTTACAACGTATAACGACATATTGCATTACTATGTGACGTATAACGTTATATACTATTGCGTTATAACCTATAACGTTATACTGCATCACTATATGACGTATAACGTTATACACTATTACGTTATAACGGATAACGATATATTTCATCACTATGTGACTTATAACGTTATATACTATTGCGTTATAAGGTATAACGTTATGTAGCATCACTATATCACTTATAACGTTATATAGCATCCCTATATGACGTATAACGTTATGAACTATTACGTTATATCGTATAGCGTTATAGAGTATTACCTTATATCGTATAACGATTTATACTATTACGTTATAACGCATAAGGTTATATTGCATAACTATATCACTTATAACGTTATATTGCATCACTATATCACTTATAACGTTATATCACATCACTATATGTTGTATAAAGTTTATACTATTACGTTATATCTTATAACATTATATTGCATTACTATATGACGTATAACCTTATGGAGTATTACGTTGCAACCTATAATGTTATACTGCGTCACTATATGACGTATAACGTTATATACTATTACGTTAAAAGGTATAACGGTGTATTGCATCACTATATGAAGTATAACCTCATATACTATTACGTTATAAGGTATAACGATATATTGCATCACCATATGAAGTATAACCTTATATACTATTACATTATAACGTATAACGTTATAGAGTATTACGCTCTAACGTATCACTATATATTGCATCACTATATGACGAATAACGTCATATACTGTTACGTTATAACGTATAACGATATATTGCATTACTATATGACGCATAACGTTATGGAGCATTACGTTACAATGCATAACGACATATTGCATGACTATGTGACGTATAACGTTTTATACTATTACGTTATTACCTATAACGTTATACTGCATCACTATATGACGTATAACGTTATATACTATTACGTTATAACGTATAACGATATATTGCATCACTATGTGACGTATAACGTTATACACTATTACGATATAATGCATAACGTTATATTGCATCACTATATGACGTATAACGTTATATACTATTACGTTATAAGGTATAACGATATAATGCGTCACTATATGAAGTAGAACCTTATATACTATTACGTTATAAGGTATAACGATATATTGCATCACTATGTGAAGTATAACATTATATACTATTACGTTATATCCTATAACGATGCACTGCATCACTATATGACGTATAACGCTATGAACTATTACGTTATAACGTATAGCGTTATAGAGTATTACCTTATATCGTATAACGATGTATAATATTACGTTATAACGCATAAAGTTATATTTCATCACTATATCACTTATAACGTTATATTGCATCACTATATCACTTATAACGTTATATTGTATAACTGTGTGACGCATAACGTCATATACTATTACATTATAACGTATAACGTTATGGAGAATTACGCTATAACGTATGACTACATGTTGCATCACTATATGACGAATGACGTCATGTACTTTTACGTTATAACGTATAACGTTATATTGCAATACTATATGACGCATAACGTTGTGGAGCATTACGTTACAACGTATAACGACATATTGCATTACTGTGTCACGTATAACGTTATATACTATTGCGTTATAACCTATAACGTTATATTGCATCACTATATGACGTATAACGTTATACACTATTACGTTTTAACGGATAACGATATATTTCATCACTATGTGACTTATAACGTTGTATACTATTACGTTATAAGGTATATCGATATAATGCGTCACTATATGAAGTAGAACCTTATATACTATTACGTTATAAGGTATAACGATATATTGCATCACTATGTGAAGTATAACGTTATATACTATTACGTTATAAGGTATATCGATATAATGCGTCACTATATGAAGTAGAACCTTATATACTATTACATTATAAGGTATAACGATATATTGCATCACTATGTGAAGTATAACGTTATATACTATTACGTTATAAGGTATATCGATATAATGCGTCACTATATGAAGTAGAACCTTATATACTATTACGTTATAAGGTATAACGATATATTGCATCACTATATGACGTATAACGTTACATACTATTACGTTATAAGGTATAACGTTATATTGCATCACTATATCACTTATAACGTTATATAGCATCCCTATATGACGTATAACGTTATGAACTATTACGTTATAACGTATAGCGTTATAGAGTATTACCTTATACCGTATAACGATTTATACTATTACGTTATAATGCATAACGTTATATTGCATTACTATATAACGCATAACGTTATGGAGCATTACGTTACGACGTATAACCACATATTGCATTACTATATGACGTATAACGATATGGAGTATTACGTTTTAACGTATAACTTTATATTGCATTACTATATGACGTATAACGTTATGGAGTATTACGTTGCAACGTATAACGATATATTGCATCACTATGTGACGAATAACGTTATATGCTATTACGTTGTAATGCATAACGTTATATTGCATCACTATATTACTTATAACGTTATATTGCACCACTATATAACGTATAACGTCATATACTATGACGTTATAACGATGTACTGCATCACTATATGACATATAACGTTATATACTATTACGTTATATCCTATAACGATGTACTGCATCACTATATGTCTTATAACGTTATATTGCTCCACTATATGACGTATAACGTTTATACTATTACGTTATAACTTATAACGTTATATTGCATCACTATATCACTTATGACGTTATGTTGCATCACTATATCGCTTATAACGTTATATTGCATCACTATATGATGTATAACGTTTATACTATTACGCTATAACTTATAACGTTATATTGCATCACTATATCACTTATGACGTTATGTTGCACCACTATATCGCTTATAACGTTATATTGCATCACTATATGATGTATAACGTTGATACTATTACGATATAACTTATAACGTTATATTACATCACTATATGACGTATAACGTTATGGAGTATTACGTCTTAACGTATAACGTTATATTGCATTACTATATGACGTATAACGTTATGGAGTATTACGTTACAATGTATAACGACATATTGCATCACTATGTGACGTATAACGATATATACTATTGCGTTGTAACCTATAACGTTATAATGCATCACTCTATGACGTATAACGTTATGGAGTATTACGTTACAACGTATAACGACATATCGCATGACTATGTGGCGTATAACGTTATATACTATTACGTTATAACCTATAACGATGTACTGCATCACTATATCACGTATAACGTTATATACTATTACGTTATAAGTTATAACGCTATGTAGCATCTCTATATCACTTATAACGTTATATAGCAACCGGATATGACGTATAACGTTATGGAGTATTATGTTTTAGAGTATAACGTTATATTGCATTACTATATGACGCGTAACGTTATGGAGCATTACGTTACAACATATAACGACATATTCCATGACTATGTGACGTATAACGTTATACACTATTGCGTTATGACCTATAACGTTATACTGCATCACTATATGACGTACAACGTTATATACTATTACGTTATAACGTATAGCGATATATTGCATCACTATGTGACGTATAACGTTATATACTATTACGTTATTACCTATAACGTTATACTGCATCACTATAACACGTATAACGTCATATACTGTTATAACGTATAACGTTATATTGCATTACTATATGAGCTATAACGTTATGGAGTATTACGTTACAACCTATAATGTTATACTGCGTCACTATTTGACGTAAAACGTTATATACTATTACGTTATAAGGTATAACGATATATTGCATCACTATATGAAGTATAACCTTATATACTATTACATTATATGGTATAACGATATATTGCACCACTATATGACGTATAACGTCATATACTATTACCTTATAACCTATAACGTTATACTGCATCACAATATGACGTATAACGTTATATACTATTACGTTATAAGGTATAACGATATATTGCATCACTATATGAAGTATAACCTTATATACTATTACATTATAAGGTATAACGATATATTGCACCACTATATGTCGTATAGCGTCCCATACTATTACGTTATAACCATTAACGTTATACTGCGTCACTATATAACGTATAACGTTATATACTATTACGTTATAAGGAATAACGTTATATTGCATCACTATATCACTTATAACGTTATATAGCATCCCTATATGACGTATAACGTTATGGAGTATTGCGTTACAACGTATAACGATGTATTGCATCACTATGTGGCGTATAACGATATATACTATTACGTTATAACGCATAACGTTATATTGCATCACTATATCACTTATTACGTTTTATTGCACCACTATATGACGTATAACGTCATATACTATTACGTTGTAACCTATAACGTTGTACTGCATCACTATATGACGTATAACGTTATATGCTATTACGTTATAAGGTATAACGTTATATTGCATCATTATGTGACGTATAAAGTTCTATACTATTACGTTATAACGCATAACGTTATATTGCATCACTATATGACGTGTAACGTTATATACTATTACGTTATAAGGTATAACGTTATATTGCATCACTATATGACGTATAACGTTATGGAGTATTACGTTTCAACGTATAACGTTATACACTATTACGGTATAACGGATAACGATATATTTATCACTATGTGACGTATAACGTTATATACTATTACTTTAGAACCTATAACGTTATACTGCGTCACTGTATGACGTATAACGTTATATACTATTACGTTATAAGGTATAACGATATATTGCATTACTATATGACGTATAACGATTTGGAGTATTACGTTGCAACGTATAACGTTATATTGCATTACTATATGACGTATAACGTTATGGAGTATTACGTTACAACCTATAACGTTATACTGCGTCACTATATGACGTATAACGTTATATACTATTACGTTATAAGGTATAACGATATCTTTCATCACTATGTGACGTATAACGTTATATACTATTGCGTTAGAACCTATAACGTTATACTGCGTCTCTATATGACGTTTAACGATATATACTATTACGATATAAGGTATAACGATATAATGCATCACTATATGAAGTATAACCTTATATACTATTACGTTATAACGTACAACGATATATTGCATCACTATATGAAGTATAACATTATATACTATTACGTTATAAGGTATAACGTTATATTGCATCACTATATCACTTATAACGCTATATAGCATCCCTATATGACGTATAACGTTATGAACTGTTACGTTATAACGTATAGCGTTATAGAGTATTACCTTATATCGTATAACGATTTATACTATTACGTTATAACGCATAACCTTATATTGCATCACTATATCACTTATAACGTTATAATGCATCACTATATCGCTTATAACGTTATATTGTACCACTATATCACTTATAACGTTATATTGCATCACTATATCACTTATAACGTTATATAGCATCGCTATATGACGTATGACGTCATATACTATTACGTTATAACCTATAACGTTGTACTGCATCACTATATGACGTATAACGTTATATACTATTACGTTATAAGGTATAACGTTATATTGCATCACTATATCACTTACAACGTTATATTGCATGACTATATCACTTATAACTTTATATGGCATCACTATATGACGCATAACTTCATATACTATTACATTATAACTTATAACGTTATAGAGTATTACGCTATAACGTATGACTACATATTGTACCACTATATGACGAATAACGTCATATACTTTTACGTTATAACGTATAACGGTATATTGCATTACTATATGACGCATAACGTTATGGAGCATCACGTTACAACGTATAACGACATATTGCATGACTATGTGACGTATAACGTTATATACTATTACGTTATAACGCATAACGTTATGTTGCATCACTATATCACTTATAACGTTATATTGCACCGCTATATGACGTATAACGTCATATACTATTACGTTATAACCTATAACGTTGTACTGCATCACTATATGACGTATAACGTTATATACTATTGCGTTAGAACCTATAACGTTGTACTGCATCACTATATGACGTATAACGTTATATACTATTACGTTATAACGTACAACGATATATTGCATCACTATATGAAGTATAACCTTATATACTATTACGTTATAAGGTATAACAATATATTGCACCACTATATGACCTATAACGTTATGGAGTATTACGTTTTAACGTATAACGTTATATACTATTACGTTATAACGCATAACGTTATGTTGCATCTCTATATCACTTATAACGTTATATTGCACCGCTATATGACGTATAACGTCATATACTATTACGTTATAACGTACAACGGTATATTGCATCACTATATGAAGTATAACATTATATACTATTACGTTATAAGGTATAATGTTATATTGCATCACTATATCACTTATAACGCTATATAGCATCCCTATATGACGTATAACGTTATGGAGTATTACGTTACAACCTATAACGTTATACTGCGCCACTATATGACGTATAACGTTATATACTATTACGTTATAAGGTGTAACGTTATATTGCTTCACTATATGAAGTATAACCTTATATACTATTAGATTATAAGGTATAACGATATATTGCAAACCACTATATGACGTATAACGTCATATACTATTACGTTATAACCTATAACGATGTACTGCATCACTATATGACGTATAACGTTATATAATATTACGTTATAAGGTATAACGTTATGTAGCATCACTATAACACTTATAACGTTATATTGCATCACTATATCACTTATAACGTTATGTTGCATCACTATATGATGTATAACGTTTATACTGTAACGTTATAACTTATAACGTTATTTTGCATCACTATATGATGTATAACGTTTATACTATTACGTTATAACTTATAACGTTATTTTGCATCACTATATGACGTATAACGTTATGGAGTATTACGTTTTAACGTATAACGTTATATTGCATTACTATATGACGTATAACGTTATGGAGTATTACGATACAACGTATAACGATATATTGCATCACTATGTGACGTATAACGTTATATACTATTACGTTTTAAGGTATAACGTTATATAGCAACACTATATCACTTATAACAATATATTTTATCACAATATGACGCATAACGTCATATACTATAACATTATAACGTATAACGTTATAGGGAATTACGCTATAACGTATGACTGCATATTGCATCACTATATGACGAATAACGTCATATACTCTTACGTTATAACGTATAACGTTATATTGCATTACTATATGACGCATAACGTTATGGAGCATTACGTTACAACGTATAACGACATATTGCATGACTATGTGACGTATACCGTTATATACTATTGCGTTATAACCTATCACGTTATATTGCATCACTATGTGACGTATAACGTTATATACTATTACGTTATAATGCATAACGTTATATTGCATCACTATATGACGTATAACGTTATATACTATTACGTTATAACGGATAAAGATATATTTCATCACTATGTGACGTATAACATTATATACTATTACGTTATTACCTATAACGTTATACTGCATCACTATATGACGTATAACGTCATATACTGTTATAACGTATAACGTTATATTGCATTACTGTATGACGTATAACGTTATGGAGCATTACGTTACAATGTATAACGATATATTGCATCACTATGTGACGTATAATGTTATATTCTATTACGTTATAAGGTATAACGACATATTGCATCACTAAATGATGTATTACCTTATATACTATTACGTTATAAGGTATAATGTTATATTGCATCACTATGTGACGTATAATGTTATATACTAATACGTTATAATACATATCGTTATATTGCATCACTATATGACGTATAACGTTATATACTATTACGTAATAACGGATAACAATATATTTCATCACAATGTGACGTATAAGGTTATATACTATTACGTTATTACCTATAACGTTATGCTGCATCACTATACGACGTATAGCGTTATAGAGTATTATCTACAACCTATAATGATATACTGCGTCACTATATGACGTATAACGTTATATACTATTACGTTACAACGTATAACGACATATTGCATGACTATGTGACGTATAACGTTATATACTATTGCGTTATAACCTATAACGTTACACTGCATCACTATATGACGTATAACGTTATATACTATTACGTTATAAGGTATAACGTTATATTGCATCACTATATGATGTATAACGTTTATACTATTACGTTATAACTTATAACGTTATATTGCATCACTATATGACGTATAAAGTTATGGTGTATTACGTTACAACGTATAACGATATATTGCATCACTATGTGACGTATAACGTTATATAATATTACGTTATAACGCATAACGTTATATTGCATCACTATATTACTTATAACGTAATATTGTACCACTATATGACGAATAACGTTATATACTATTACGTTATAAGGTATAACGTTATATTGCATCACTATAAGAGGTATAACGTTATATACTATTACGTTATAACGTATAGCGTTATAGAGTATTACCTTATATCGTATAACGATTTATGCTATTACGTTATAACGCATAACGTTATATTTCATCACTATATCACTTATAACGTTATATTGCATCACTATATCACTTATAACGTTATACTGCATCACTATATGAAGTATATCGTTATGTACTAGTACGTTATAACCTATAACGTTGTACTGCATCACTATATGACGTATAACTTTTTATACTATTACGTTATAAGCTATAACGTTATATAGCATCACTATATGACTTATAACGTTATATTGCATCACTATATGAAGTATAACGTTATATACTATTACGTTATAACGCATAACGTTATATTGCATCACTATGTGACGTATAGCGATATAGACTATTACGTTATAACGTATAACGCTATATTGCATCACTATAAGACGTATAACGTCATATACTCTTACGTTATAACGTATAACGTTATATTGCATTATTATATCACTTCTAACGTTACGGAGTATTACGTTATAACGTATAACGACATATTGCATTACTATGTGACGTATAACGTTATATACTATTACGCTATAACGTATAACGATATATTGCACCACTATATGACGAAGAACGTTATATACTATTACGTTATAAGGTATAACGATCTATTGCATCACTATATCACTTATAACGTTATATTGCATCTCTATATGACGTACAACGTTATAGACTATTACGTTATTATGTATAACGTTATATTGCATCTCTATATGACGTATAACGTATTATTGCATCACTATATGACGTATAACGTTTATACTATTACGTTATAAGGTATAACGTTATATAGCATCACTATATGACTTATAACGTTATATTGCATAACTATATGAAGTATAACCTTATATAATATTACGTTATAACGCATAAAGTTATATTGCATCACTATATCGCTTACAACGTTATATTGCATCACTATATGACGTATAACGTTATGGAGTATTACGTTATAACGTATAGCGACATATTGCATTACTATGTGACGTATAACGTTATATGCTATTACGTTTATAAGATATAACGATATATTGCATCACTATATCACTTATAACGTTATATTGCATCTCTATATGACGTATAACGTATTATTGAATCACTATATGACGTATATCGTTGATACTATTACGTTATAACTTATAACGTTATATTGCATCACTATATGAAGTATAACCTTACATACTATTACGTTATAACGCATAACGTTATATTGCATCACTATATCACTTACAACGTTATATTGCATCACTATACGACGTATAACGTCATATACCGTTACGTTATAACGTATAACGTTATATTGCATCTCTATATCACGTATAACGTTACGGAGTATTACGGTATAACATATAACGACATAATGCATTACTATGTGACGTATAACGTTATATACTATTACGTCATAAACTATAACGTTATACTGCATCACTATGTGACGTATAACTATATAGACTATTACGTTATAAGGTAAAACGTTATATTGCACCACTATATCTCTTATAACGTTATATACTATTACGTTATACGGTATAACGTTATATACCATCACTATATCACTTATGACGTTATACTGCATCACTATATGAAGTATATCGTTATATACTAGTACGTTATAACCTATAACGTTGTACTGCATCACTATATGACGTATAACGTTATATACTATTACGTTGTAACGCATAACGTTATATTGCATCACTATATAACTTACAACGATATATCGCATCACTATACTACGTATAACGTCCTATACTGCTATGTTATAACGTATAACGTTTTATTGCATCACTATATGACGTATAACGTTACGGAGTATTACGTTATAACGTATAACGACATAATGCAATACTATGTGACGTATAACGTTATATACTATTACGTTATAACGTGTAACGATATATTGCACCACTATATCACTTATAACGTTATACTGCATCACTATATGACGTATAACTTTATATTGCACCACTATATGACTTATAACATTATATTGCATCACTATATGACGTATAACGTTATACACTATTACGTTATAACGTATACCGTTATATTTCATCTCTATATGACGTATCGCTTTATATTGCATCACTATATGTCGTATAACGTTATACACTATTACGTTATAACGTGTAACGATATATTGCACCACTATATCACTTATAACGTTATACTGCATCACTATATGACGTATAACGTTATATACTATTACGTTATAAGGAATAACGATGTATTGCATCACTATATCACTTATAGCGTTATATTGCATCACTATATGAAGTATAACCTTATATAATATTACGTTATAACGCATAACGTTATATTGCATCACTATATCACTTACAACGTTATGTTGCATCACTATATCACGTATAACGTTATGGAGTATTACGTTATATTGTATAGCGTCATATTGCATTACTATGTGGCGTATAACGTTATATACTATTACTTTATAACGTATAACGATATATTGCACCACTATATGACGTATAACTTTATATTGCATCTCTATATGACGTATAACGTTATATACTATTACGTTGTAACGTATAACGATATATTGCCCCCTTATATGACGTATCACTCTATATTGCATCACTATGTGAAGTATAACGCTATATACTATTACGTTATAACGTATAACCATATACTGCATCACTATATGACGTATAACGATATAGACTATTACGTTACAACCTATAACGTTATACTGCGTCACTATATGACGTATAACGTTATATACCATTACGTTATAAGGTATAACGATATATTGCATCACTATATGAAGTATAACCTTATATACTATTACATTATAAGGTATAACGATATATTGCACCACTATATGACGTATAACGTTATATACTATTACGTTATACGGTATAACGTTATATTGCATCACATATAACGTTATATAGCATCCCTATATGACGTATAACGTTATTAACTATTACGTTATAACGTATAGCGTTATAGAGCATTACCTTATATCGTACAACGATTTATACTATTACGTTATAACGCATAACGTTATATTGCATCACTATATCACTTATAACGTTATATTGCATCACTATATGCAGTATAACCTACATACTATTACGTTATAACGCATAACGTTATATTGCATCACTATATCACTTACAACGTTATATTGCATCACTATACGACGTATAACGTCATATACCGTTACGTTATAACGTATAACGTTATATTGCATCTCTATATCACGTATAACGTTACGGAGTATTGCGGTATAACGTATAACGACATAATGCATTACTATGTGACGTATAACGTTATATACTATTACATCATAAACTATAACGTTATACTGCATCACTATGTGACGTATAACGATATAGACTATTACGTTATAAGGTAAAACGTTATATTGCACCACTATATCACTTATAACGTTATATACTATTACGTTATACGGTATAACGTTATATACCATCACTATATCACTTATGACGTTATACTGCATCACTATATGAAGTATATCGTTATGTACTAGTACGTTATAACCTATAACGTTGTACTGCATCACTATATGACGTATAACTTTTTATACTATTACGTTATAAGCTATAACGTTATATAGCATCACTATATGACTTATAACGTTATATTGCATCACTATATGAAGTATAACGTTATATACTATTACGTTATAACGCATAACGTTATATTGCATCACTATGTGACGTATAGCGATATAGACTATTACGTTATAACGTATAACGCTATATTGCATCACTATAAGACGTATAACGTCATATTCTTTTACGTTATAACGTATAACGTTATATTGCATCACTATATCACTTACAACGTTATATTGCATCACTATACGACGTATAACGTCATATACCGTTACGTTATAACGTATAACGTTATATTGCATCTCTATATCACGTATAACGTTACGGAGTATTACGGTATAACGTATAACGACATAATGCATTACTATGTGACGTATAACGTTATATACTATTACGTCATAAACTATAACGTTATACTGCATCACTATGTGTCGTATAACTATATAGACTATTACGTTATAAGGTAAAACGATATATTGCACCACTATATCGCTTATAACGTTATATACTATTATGTTATACGGTATAACGTTATATACCATCACTATATCACTTATGACGTTATACTGCATCACTATATGAAGTATATCGTTATATACTAGTACGTTATAACCTATAACGTTGTACTGCATCACTATATGACGTATAACGTTATATACTATTACGTTATAACGCATAACGTTATATTGCATCACTATATAACTTACAACGATATATTGCATCACTATACTACGTATAACGTCCTATACTGCTACGTTATAACGTATAACGTTATATTGCATCACTATATGACGTATAACGTTACGGAGTATTACGTTATAACGTATAACGACATAATGCACTACTATGTGACGTATAACGTTATATACTATTACGTTATAACGTGTAACGATATATTGCACCACTATATCACTTATAACGTTATACTGCATCACTATATGACGTATAACTTTATATTGCACCACTATATGACTTATAACATTATATTGCATCACTATATGACGTATAACGTTATACACTATTACGTTATAACGTATACCGTTATATTTCATCTCTATATGACGTATCGCTTTATATTGCATCACTATATGTCGTATAACGTTATACACTATTACGTTATAACGTGTAACGATATATTGCACCACTATATCACTTATAACGTTATACTGCATCACTATATGACGTACAACGTTATATACTATTACGTTATAAGGTATAACGATGTATTGCATCACTATATCACTTATAACGTTATATTGCATCACTATATGAAGTATAACCTTATATAATATTACGTTATAACGCATAACGTTATATTGCATCACTATATCACTTACAACGTTATGTTGCATCACTATATCACGTATAACGTTATGGAGTATTACGTTATATTGTATAGCGTCATATTGCATTACTATGTGGCGTATAACGTTATATACTATTACTTTATAACGTATAACGATATATTGCACCACTATATGACGTATAACTTTATATTGCATCTCTATATGACGTATAACGTTATATACTATTACGTTATAACGTATAACGATATATTGCCCCCTTATATGACGTATCACTCTATATTGCATCACTATGTGAAGTATAACGCTATATACTATTACGTTATAACGTATAACCATATACTGCATCACTATATGACGTATAACGATATAGACTATTACGTTACAACCTATAACGTTATACTGCGTCACTATATGACGTATAACGTTATATACCATTACGTTATAAGGTATAACGATATATTGCATCACTATATGAAGTATAACCTTATATACTATTACGTTATAAGGTATAACGATATATTGCACCACTATATGACGTATAACGTTATATACTATTACGTTATAAGGTATAACGTTATATTGCATCACATATAACGTTATATAGCATCCCTATATGACGTATAACGTTATTAACTATTACGTTATAACGTATAGCGTTATAGAGCATTACCTTATATCGTACAACGATTTATACTATTACGTTATAACGCATAACGTTATATTGCATCACTATATCACTTATAACGTTATATTGCATCACTATATGCAGTATAACCTACATACTATTACGTTATAACGCATAACGTTATATTGCATCACTATATCACTTACAACGTTATATTGCATCACTATACGACGTATAACGTCATATACCGTTACGTTATAACGTATAACGTTATATTGCATCTCTATATCACGTATAACGTTACGGAGTATTGCGGTATAACGTATAACGACATAATGCATTACTATGTGACGTATAACGTTATATACTATTACGTCATAAACTATAACGTTATACTGCATCGCTATGTGACGTATAACGATATAGACTATTACGTTATAAGGTAAAACGTTATATTGCACCACTATATCACTTATAACGTTATATACTATTACGTTATACGGTATAACGTTATATACCATCACTATATCACTTATGACGTTATACTGCATCACTATATGAAGTATATCGTTATGTACTAGTACGTTATAACCTATAACGTTGTACTGCATCACTATATGACGTATAACTTTTTATACTATTACGTTATAAGCTATAACGTTATATAGCATCACTATATGACTTATAACGTTATATTGCATCACTATATGAAGTATAACGTTATATACTATTACGTTATAACGCATAACGTTATATTGCATCACTATGTGACGTATAGCGATATAGACTATTACGTTATAACGTATAACGCTATATTGCATCACTATAAGACGTATAACGTCATATTCTTTTACGTTATAACGTATAACGTTATATTGCATCTCTATATCACGTATAACGTTACGGAGTATTACGGTATAACGTATAACGACATAATGCATTACTATGTGACGTATAACGTTATATACTATTACGTCATAAACTATAACGTTATACTGCATCACTATGTGACGTATAACTATATAGACTATTACGTTATAAGGTAAAACGATATATTGCACCACTATATCACTTATAACGTTATATACTATTACGTTATACGGTATAACGTTATATACCATCACTATATCACTTATGACGTTATACTGCATCACTATATGACGTATAACGTTATATACTATTACGTTATAAGGAATAACGATGTATTGCATCACTATATCACTTATAACGTTATATTGCATCACTATATGAAGTATAACCCTATATAATATTACGTTATAACGCATAACGTTATATTGCATCACTATATCACTTACAACGTTATGTTGCATCACTATATCACGTATAACGTTATGGAGTATTACGTTATATTGTATAGCGTCATATTGCATTACTATGTGGCGTATAACGTTATATACTATTACTTTATAACGTATAACGATATATTGCACCACTATATGACGTATAACTTTATATTGCATCTCTATATGACGTATAACGTTATATACTATTACGTTATAACGTATAACGATATATTGCCCCCTTATATGACGTATCACTCTATATTGCATCACTATGTGAAGTATAACGCTATATACTATTACGTTATAACGTATAACCATATACTGCATCACTATATGACGTATAACGATATAGACTATTACGTTACAACCTATAACGTTATACTGCGTCACTATATGACGTATAACGTTATATACCATTACGTTATAAGGTATAACGATATATTGCATCACTATATGAAGTATAACCTTATATACTATTACATTATAAGGTATAACGATATATTGCACCACTATATGACGTATAACGTTATATACTATTACGTTATACGGTATAACGTTATATTGCATCACATATAACGTTATATTGCATCACATATAACGTTATATAGCATCCCTATATGACGTATAACGTTATTAACTATTACGTTATAACGTATAGCGTTATAGAGCATTACCTTATATCGTACAACGATTTATACTATTACGTTATAACGCATAACGTTATATTGCATCACTATATCACTTATAACGTTATATTGCATCACTATATGCAGTATAACCTACATACTATTACGTTATAACGCATAACGTTATATTGCATCACTATATCACTTACAACGTTATATTGCATCACTATACGACGTATAACGTCATATACCGTTACGTTATAACGTATAACGTTATATTGCATCTCTATATCACGTATAACGTTACGGAGTATTGCGGTATAACGTATAACGACATAATGCATTACTATGTGACGTATAACGTTATATACTATTACGTCATAAACTATAACGTTATACTGCATCACTATGTGACGTATAACGATATAGACTATTACGTTATAAGGTAAAACGTTATATTGCACCACTATATCACTTATAACGTTATATACTATTACGTTATACGGTATAACGTTATATACCATCACTATATCACTTATGACGTTATACTGCATCACTATATGAAGTATATCGTTATGTACTAGTACGTTATAACCTATAACGTTGTACTGCATCACTATATGACGTATAACTTTTTATACTATTACGTTATAAGCTATAACGTTATATAGCATCACTATATGACTTATAACGTTATATTGCATCACTATATGAAGTATAACGTTATATACTATTACGTTATAACGCATAACGTTATATTGCATCACTATGTGACGTATAGCGATATAGACTATTACGTTATAACGTATAACGCTATATTGCATCACTATAAGACGTATAACGTCATATTCTTTTACGTTATAACGTATAACGTTATATTGCATCACTATATCACTTACAACGTTATATTGCATCACTATACGACGTATAACGTCATATACCGTTACGTTATAACGTATAACGTTATATTGCATCTCTATATCACGTATAACGTTACGGAGTATTACGGTATAACGTATAACGACATAATGCATTACTATGTGACGTATAACGTTATATACTATTACGTCATAAACTATAACGTTATACTGCATCACTATGTGACGTATAACTATATAGACTATTACGTTATAAGGTAAAACGATATATTGCACCACTATATCACTTATAACGTTATATACTATTACGTTATACGGTATAACGTTATATACCATCACTATATCACTTATGACGTTATACTGCATCACTATATGAAGTATATCGTTATATACTAGTACGTTATAACCTATAACGTTGTACTGCATCACTATATGACGTATAACGTTATATACTATTACGTTATAACGCATAACGTTATATTGCATCACTATATAACTTACAACGATATATTGCATCACTATACTACGTATAACGTCCTATACTGCTACGTTATAACGTATAACGTTATATTGCATCACTATATGACGTATAACGTTACGGAGTATTACGTTATAACGTATAACGACATAATGCACTACTATGTGACGTATAACGTTATATACTATTACGTTATATCGTGTAACGATATATTGCACCACTATATCACTTATAACGTTATACTGCATCACTATATGACGTATAACTTTATATTGCACCACTATATGACTTATAACATTATATTGCATCACTATATGACGTATAACGTTATACACTATTACGTTATAACGTATACCGTTATATTTCATCTCTATATGACGTATCGCTTTATATTGCATCACTATATGTCGTATAACGTTATACACTATTACGTTATAACGTGTAACGATATATTGCACCACTATATCACTTATAACGTTATACTGCATCACTATATGACGTATAACGTTATATACTATTACGTTATAAGGTATAACGATGTATTGCATCACTATATCACTTATAACGTTATATTGCATCACTATATGAAGTATAACCTTATATAATATTACGTTATAACGCATAACGTTATATTGCATCACTATATCACTTACAACGTTATGTTGCATCACTATATCACGTATAACGTTATGGAGTATTACGTTATATTGTATAGCGTCATATTGCATTACTATGTGGCGTATAACGTTATATACTATTACTTTATAACGTATAACGATATATTGCACCACTATATGACGTATAACTTTATATTGCATCTCTATATGACGTATAACGTTATATACTATTACGTTATAACGTATAACGATATATTGCCCCCTTATATGACGTATCACTCTATATTGCATCACTATGTGAAGTATAACGCTATATACTATTACGTTATAACGTATAACCATATACTGCATCACTATATGACGTATAACGATATAGACTATTACGTTACAACCTATAACGTTATACTGCGTCACTATATGACGTATAACGTTATATACCATTACGTTATAAGGTATAACGATATATTGCATCACTATATGAAGTATAACCTTATATACTATTACGTTATAAGGTATAACGATATATTGCACCACTATATGACGTATAACGTTATATACTATTACGTTATAAGGTATAACGTTATATTGCATCACATATAACGTTATATAGCATCCCTATATGACGTATAACGTTATTAACTATTACGTTATAACGTATAGCGTTATAGAGCATTACCTTATATCGTACAACGATTTATACTATTACGTTATAACGCATAACGTTATATTGCATCACTATATCACTTATAACGTTATATTGCATCACTATATGCACTATAACCTACATACTATTACGTTATAACGCATAACGTTATATTGCATCACTATATCACTTACAACGTTATATTGCATCACTATACGACGTATAACGTCATATACCGTTACGTTATAACGTATAACGTTATATTGCATCTCTATATCACGTATAACGTTACGGAGTATTGCGGTATAACGTATAACGACATAATGCATTACTATGTGACGTATAACGTTATATACTATTACGTCATAAACTATAACGTTATACTTTATCACTATGTGACGTATAACGATATAGACTATTACGTTATAAGGTAAAACGTTATATTGCACCACTATATCACTTATAACGTTATATACTATTACGTTATACGGTATAACGTTATATACCATCACTATATCACTTATGACGTTATACTGCATCACTATATGAGGTATATCGTTATGTACTAGTACGTTATAACCTATAACGTTGTACTGCATCACTATATGACGTATAACTTTTTATACTATTACGTTATAAGCTATAACGTTATATAGCATCACTATATGACTTATAACGTTATATTGCATCACTATATGAAGTATAACGTTATATACTATTACGTTATAACGCATAACGTTATATTGCATCACTATGTGACGTATAGCGATATAGACTATTACGTTATAACGTATAACGCTATATTGCATCACTATAAGACGTATAACGTCATATTCTTTTACGTTATAACGTATAACGTTATATTGCATCACTATATCACTTACAACGTTATATTGCATCACTATACGACGTATAACGTCATATACCGTTACGTTATAACGTATAACGTTATATTGCATCTCTATATCACGTATAACGTTACGGAGTATTACGGTATAACGTATAACGACATAATGCATTACTATGTGACGTATAACGTTATATACTATTACGTCATAAACTATAACGTTATACTGCATCACTATGTGACGTATAACTATATAGACTATTACGTTATAAGGTAAAACGATATATTGCACCACTATATCACTTATAACGTTATATACTATTACGTTATACGGTATAACGTTATATACCATCACTATATCACTTATGACGTTATACTGCATCACTATATGAAGTATATCGTTATATACTAGTACGTTATAACCTATAACGTTGTACTGCATCACTATATGACGTATAACGTTATATACTATTACGTTATAACGCATAACGTTATATTGCATCACTATATAACTTACAACGATATATTGCATCACTATACTACGTATAACGTCCTATACTGCTACGTTATAACGTATAACGTTATATTGCATCACTATATGACGTATAACGTTACGGAGTATTACGTTATAACGTATAACGACATAATGCACTACTATGTGACGTATAATGTTATATACTATTACGTTATAACGTGTAACGATATATTGCACCACTATATCACTTATAACGTTATACTGCATCACTATATGACGTATAACTTTATATTGCACCACTATATGACTTATAACATTATATTGCATCACTACATGACGTATAACGTTATACACTATTACGTTATAACGTATACCGTTATATTTCATCTCTATATGACGTATCGCTTTATATTGCATCACTATATGTCGTATAACGTTATACACTATTACGTTATAACGTGTAACGATATATTGCACCACTATATCACTTATAACGTTATACTGAATCACTATATGACGTATAACGTTATATACTATTACGTTATAAGGTATAACGATGTATTGCATCACTATATCACTTATAACGTTATATTGCATCACTATATGAAGTATAACCTTATATACTATTACGTTATAACGCATAACGTTATATTGCATCACTATATCACTTACAACGTTATGTTGCATCACTATATCACGTATAACGTTATGGAGTATTACGTTATATTGTATAGCGTCATATTGCATTACTATGTGGCGTATAACGTTATATACTATTACTTTATAACGTATAACGATATATTGCACCACTATATGACGTATAACTTTATATTGCATCTCTATATGACGTATAACGTTATATACTATTACGTTATAACGTATAACGATATATTGCCCCCTTATATGACGTATCACTCTATATTGCATCACTATGTGAAGTATAACGCTATATACTATTACGTTATAACGTATAACCATATACTGCATCACTATATGACGTATAACGATATAGACTATTACGTTACAACCTATAACGTTATACTGCGTCACTATATGACGTATAACGTTATATACCATTACGTTATAAGGTATAACGATATATTGCATCACTATATGAAGTATAACCTTATATACTATTACGTTATAAGGTATAACGATATATTGCACCACTATATGACGTATAACGTTATATACTATTACGTTATAAGGTATAACGTTATATTGCATCACATATAACGTTATATAGCATCCCTATATGACGTATAACGTTATTAACTATTACGTTATAACGTATAGCGTTATAGAGCATTACCTTATATCGTACAACGATTTATACTATTACGTTATAACGCATAACGTTATATTGCATCACTATATCACTTATAACGTTATATTGCATCACTATATGCAGTATAACCTACATACTATTACGTTATAACGCATAACGTTATATTGCATCACTATATCACTTACAACGTTATATTGCAT